>NC_090259.1:3454364-3459364 GCF_037325665.1 Littorina saxatilis | reverse complement strand
CCCCCCTACTCTGTCTGTTGTCTTTCCTTATGTCTGCCTCTCAGTGTCCCTGGCTCTCCCTTTCCACATCATCATCTCTACCCCCCCCCCCCTACTCTGTCTGTTGTCTTTCCTTATGTCTGTCTCTCAGTGTCCCTGGCTCTCCCTTTCCACATCATCATCTCTACCCCCCCCCCCCCCTACTCTGTCTGTTGTCTTTCCTTATGTCTGTCTCTCAGTGTCCCTGGCTCTCCCTTTCCACATCATCATCTCTATCCCCCCCCCCCTACTCTGTCTGTTGTCTTTCCTTATGTCTGTCTCTCAGTGTCCCTGGCTCTCCCTTTCCACATCATCATCTCTATCCCCCCCCCCCTACTCTGTCTGTTGTCTTTCCTTATGTCTGTCTCTCAGTGTCCCTGGCTCTCCCTTTCCACATCATCATCTCTATCCCCCCCCCTACTCTGTCTGTTGTCTTTCCTTATGTCTGTCTCTCAGTGTCCCTGGCTCTCCCTTTCCACATCATCATCTCTATTCCCCCCCCCCCCCTACTCTGTCTGTTGTCTTTCCTTATGTCTGTCTCTCAGTGTCCCTGGCTCTCCCTTTCCACATCACCATCTCTACCCCCCCCCCCCCCTACTCTGTCTGTTGTCTTTCCTTATGTCTGTCTCTCAGTGTCCCTGGCTCTCCCTTTCCACATCATCATCTCTATCCCCCCCCCCCTACTCTGTCTGTTGTCTTTCCTTATGTCTGTCTCTCAGTGTCCCTGGCTCTCCCTTTCCACATCATCATCTCTACCCCCCCCCCCCCCCTACTCTGTCTGTTGTCTTTCCTTATGTCTGCCTCTCAGTGTCCCTGGCTCTCCCTTTCCACATCATCATCTCTACCCCCCCCCCCTACTCTGTCTGTTGTCTTTCCTTATGTCTGTCTCTCAGTGTCCCTGGCTCTCCCTTTCCACATCATCATCTCTACCCCCCCCCCCCCTACTCTGTCTGTTGTCTTTCCTTATGTCTGTCTCTCAGTGTCCCTGGCTCTCCCTTTCCACATCATCATCTCTATCCCCCCCCCCCCCTACTCTGTCTGTTGTCTTTCCTTATGTCTGTCTCTCAGTGTCCCTGGCTCTCCCTTTCCACATCATCATCTCTACCCCCCCCCCCCCCCCTACTCTGTCTGTTGTCTTTCCTTATGTCTGTCTCTCAGTGTCCCTGGCTCTCCCTTTCCACATCATCATCTCTACCCCCCCCCCCTACTCTGTCTGTTGTCTTTCCTTATGTCTGTCTCTCAGTGTCCCTGGCTCTCCCTTTCCACATCATCATCTCTACCCCCCCCCCCCTACTCTGTCTGTTGTCTTTCCTTATGTCTGTCTCTCAGTGTCCCTGGCTCTCCCTTTCCACATCATCATCTCTACCCCCCCCCCCCCCCCTACTCTGTCTGTTGTCTTTCCTTATGTCTGTCTCTCAGTGTCCCTGGCTCTCCCTTTCCACATCATCATCTCTATCCCCCCCCCCCCCCTACTCTGTCTGTTGTCTTTCCTTATGTCTGCCTCTCAGTGTCCCTGGCTCTCCCTTTCCACATCATCATCTCTACCCCCCCCCCCCCTACTCTGTCTGTTGTCTTTCCTTATGTCTGCCTCTCAGTGTCCCTGGCTCTCCCTTTCCACATCATCATCTCTACCCCCCCCCCCCCCCTACTCTGTCTGTTGTCTTTCCTTATGTCTGTCTCTCAGTGTCCCTGGCTCTCCCTTTCCACATCATCATCTCTACCCCCCCCCCCCCCCCTACTCTGTCTGTTGTCTTTCCTTATGTCTGCCTCTCAGTGTCCCTGGCTCTCCCTTTCCACATCATCATCTCTATCCCCCCCCCCCCCCCCTACTCTGTCTGTTGTCTTTCCTTATGTCTGTCTCTCAGTGTCCCTGGCTCTCCCTTTCCACATCATCATCTCTACCCCCCCCCCCCCCCTACTCTGTCTGTTGTCTTTCCTTATGTCTGTCTCTCAGTGTCCCTGGCTCTCCCTTTCCACATCATCATCTCTACCCCCCCCCCCCCCTACTCTGTCTGTTGTCTTTCCTTATGTCTGCCTCTCAGTGTCCCTGGCTCTCCCTTTCCACATCATCATCTCTACCCCCCCCCCCCCCCCTACTCTGTCTGTTGTCTTTCCTTATGTCTGTCTCTCAGTGTCCCTGGCTCTCCCTTTCCACATCATCATCTCTATCCCCCCCCCCCCCCTACTCTGTCTGTTGTCTTTCCTTATGTCTGCCTCTCAGTGTCCCTGGCTCTCCCTTTCCACATCATCATCTCTATCCCCCCCCCCCCCCCCTACTCTGTCTGTTGTCTTTCCTTATGTCTGTCTCTCAGTGTCCCTGGCTCTCCCTTTCCACATCATCATCTCTATCCCCCCCCCCCCCCCCCTACTCTGTCTGTTGTCTTTCCTTATGTCTGTCTCTCAGTGTCCCTGGCTCTCCCTTTCCACATCATCATCTCTACCCCCCCCCCCCCCCTACTCTGTCTGTTGTCTTTCCTTATGTCTGTCTCTCAGTGTCCCTGGCTCTCCCTTTCCACATCATCATCTCTATCCCCCCCCCCCCCCCCCCCCCCTACTCTGTCTGTTGTCTTTCCTTATGTCTGTCTCTCAGTGTCCCTGGCTCTCCCTTTCCACATCATCATCTCTACCCCCCCCCCTACTCTGTCTGTTGTCTTTCCTTATGTCTGTCTCTCAGTGTCCCTGGCTCTCCCTTTCCACATCATCATCTCTACCCCCCCCCCCCCCCTACTCTGTCTGTTGTCTTTCCTTATGCCTGCCTCTCAGTGTCCCTGGCTCTCCCTTTCCACATCATCATCTCTACCCCCCCCCCCCCACTACTCTGTCTGTTTAAAAAACCCACCCTGTCTGTGTGTAGTCTTCGCTTTCATGCCTGTCTCTCTGTGCCCGTCCCCCTCCCCTCCTTCTTCACCCCCTGGCTGTATCCCCCCCCCTTGCTGTATCCCCCCCCCACCCTTGCTGTATCCCCCCCCCCCCTTGCTGTATCCGCCATTTCACACACAGCAATCATCTGACACAATGTATTGATTTCATTCTAAATGGTTGCACTTTCTGCTGCTCTTTGGCTAGTGCACACAGCCCTCCCCCACCAGTGTGTGTGTGTGTGTGTGTGTGTGTGTGTGTGTGCGTGCGTGCGTGCGTGCGTGTGTGTGCGTGTGCGTGCGTGCGTGCGTGCGTGTGTGTGTGTGTGTCAAGATTTCCGCAAGGCAGAACGCATATGTATAAGTTTCTTTGTGAGGCATTGAAGTGGCAATAACGCAAGATGTTGCCACACTAACATCACCCCACCAGTAATAAGACTTACAACTGGAACCGTAAAAAACAACTATGACAAACAAGTGGTGACAGAAGGTATATTATCCCCTCGTGTTCGTGTTTCCAGCCGGATATATTTGGAGCCCCAATCTCGGTCTGTGTTCAATATTGTTGCTATTGTGTTAGGGTCTCCCCCAATAAAAGGGAATATTGCTATTCCATATGTTACGTAAATTTCCATTGGTCAATTGGGAACAACTGAACTCATTGCAAAAGTGATATCGACGACCTCTTTTATTGCTTCCCCACTTCAAAAACAAAGACACCTAAATTAAAAAAATAAATATATAAATATGAAAATGTAATTATCCCAGAATTTAGTTGAGCAAGTGACTAATTACTTTTTGAAAGAAAAGACATTTGGAAATACTGGAAAGTACAAGAAAAGAGTGAACAAAAAGAAATAATAATCAGAGGGAGGGATATCCAATAATTATTGAGACAAATACTTTTGTAATTTCTTTACAGTGAATACAAAATGTCACAAATAGCAATATATCTAACATTGACGAACTGTGTGATGATATCTTCTGCTATTGGTCTGTTTAGATAGTCCGTCACAATATTGGGTGTTGAAAGCAGCATTCCACCTGGACAGTTGCCACAATATTGGGTGTTGAAAGCAGCATTCCACCTGGACAGTTGCCACAATATTGGGTGTTGAAAGCAGCATTCCACCTGGACAGTTGCCACAATATTGGGTGTTGAAAGCAGCATTCCACCTGGACAGTTGCCACAATATTGGGTGTTGAAAGCAGGATTCCACCTGGACAGTCCGTCACAATATTGGGTGTTGAAAGCAGCATTCCACCTGGACAGTTGTCACAATATTGGGTGTTGAAAGCAGCATTCCACCTGGACAGTTGCCACAATATTGGGTGTTGAAAGCAGCATTTCACCTGGACAGTTGTCACATTATTGGGTGTTGAAAGCAGCATTCCACCTGGACAGTTGTCACAATATTGGGTGTTGAAAGCAGCATTCCACCTGGACAGTTGCCACAATATTGGGTGTTGAAAGCAGCATTTCACCTGGACAGTTGCCACAATATTGGGTGTCGAAAGCAGCATTTCACCTGGACAGTCCGTCACAATACTGGGTGTTGAAAGCAGCATTCCACCTGGACAGTTGCCACACATCAGCAACCTCACCGCTCTATGACTACAGCGGGACATTTTTGTTTACGGATTTCGTTTCGCAGATTGACATAGTGGCCGAGACCCTAACAACATAACGGTGTCCCCCTGTGAAGGTTGTTTGACTGTCCCGGTGAGGAGTCTTGGAGTGGTGTAGCTGTGTGAAGGTTGTTTGACTGTCCCGGTGAGGAGTCTTGGAGTGGTGTAGCTGTGAAGGTGTTACTTCCATTCCTTATGAGCTACTTTCGTTTTTGGAGGTCCTTCACTGTCCTGGCGTCTTTTAGTGCACATTTCTTTGATAGCCTTGCCTTTGTTATTATTCACAATTTCTCTGACTGCTGCGATTCTGTGTGCCGCCTGTCATTGTGTTGTTGTCATGGCGATCTTAACTAGATCGCCATGGTTGTTGTAATAATCAATTTGATTTTGAGGACGAAAGTCGCTTGTTCATTTCAATGCTTGTTATTCTCTCAGGTGCCAGGAGATTGGTTCCGTATAACTCTCGCTTACTACACATGTCGTTTGCATTTAGAG
>NC_090259.1:3441864-3449364 GCF_037325665.1 Littorina saxatilis | reverse complement strand
ACAAACGTTTGTTCATGTCAATGCTTGTCATTCTCTCAGGCTTCAATCTTTTTGTTTGAAGTTGACGAACGTTTGTTCATGTCAATGCTTGGAATTCTCTCAGGCTTCAATCTTTTTGTTTGAAGTTGACAAACGTTTGTTCATGTCAATGCTTGTCATTCTCTCAGGCTTCAATCTTTTTGTTTGAAGTTGACAAACGTTTGTTCATGTCAATGCTTGTCATTCTCTCAGGCTTCAATCTTTTTGTTTGAAGTTGACAAACGTTTGTTCATGTCAATGCTTGTCATTCTCTCAGGCTTCAATCTTTTTGTTTGAAGTTGACAAACGTTTGTTCATGTCAATGCTTGTCATTCTCTCAGGCGCCAGGACAGACGACCCTAATTTCCCCTCCCGACCCTAAAACTTTTTGTGTGACCCGTCTAGAAATATTGTTATATAAAAGGACGTGATTGGATTTGCTGGCTTTGCAAGGGAAGTTAGTCTTCTCCGACATGCAGGGGACACAGGCCGCGCGGTGTCCTGTCGGTTAAAAGCTACATACGCCTGTGTAAGTGAAAAACAAATGTCAAAATAAGAAAAGGGACCGACCTACCTCACCTTTTTGTTTTGGCCTTGTCATTGGAAATATACATTAATTTTGTGTGGCCTGATTCACAGCGCATACGTCTCATTGTTTTTACATGTTGTCAAAGGCGTCAAGCCTGGCTTGGCTGGTATTTTTGTTTGTGTTTTGTCTTTATGGAAGCGCTTGAATCTTTAAGTTTAAGGTGAAAGACAGCTTTCTTTGCGCCAGCGAATATATTTGTAGGCAACGTGAAAAGTTGATGTGTGACTGTTTCTGGCCGAAAGAATCAAAAAGGCACGGATTGTGATGACGATGTGATCTTGTGATTGTGGGATAAGGCGATGAAACAGAAGTCACCGTTTTGTGACAGATTGTGGTGATGTGATTATGATTGATGTTTGGACCAAGCAGTAATGGCAGTTCTATGGCGGATTCTGCTAACGTGCAGACCATGTGAAGTGATCACGTGATACGGTTATCAAGCGACAGCTATTTGACCATAGCTAAGTTTAGGCTACATTGTTCTGATAATCGCGAAATCTCGCATTTCTAATACAGTGGAGCCCTCGCCCTTTTAAGACCTATAAACTGAGAATATCAGGTCTTAGACAGGAAGGACCGAGTCGTACAGTGGAGGTGAATATACAGATGTTATGAACCGTAGACTGAAGGGACTGTAGACTGAAGGGACTGTAGACTGAAGGGACTGTAGACTGAAGGGACTGTAGACTGAAGGGACTGTAGACTGAAGGGACTGTAGACTGAAGGGACTGTAGACTGAAGGGACTGTAGACTGAAGGGACCGTAGACTGAAGGGACTGTAGACTGAAGGGACTGTAGACTGAAGGGACCGTAGACTGAAGGGACTGTAGACTGAAGGGACTGTAGACTGAAGGGACCGTAGACTGAAGGGACCGTAGACTGAAGGGACCGTAGACTGAAGGGACCGTAGACTGAAGGGACTGTAGACTGAAGGGACCGTAGACTGAAGGGACTGTAGACTGAAGGGACCGTAGACTGAAGGGACTGTAGACTGAAGGGACTGTAGACTGAAGGGACTGTGTTTTTTAGAATATTTCAAGTCAAATGTCCCCAGTCAAATGAACATTCACGTAACTTACTATAGATCCTAGACGGGGAGCCGAGTGGTGTACACGTGTAGTACTGTGTCTTTAAGCATATTTGAAGAGGCCTTACTTCCCAAGAAAACTATTATTGAATCAACCATAGACGGCGAGTGGAATTGTCTGCACGGCAAGGCCTGTGTCTTGAGGATGGCGTGGTGCTTTCTGGTATGCGTGTCTACAACACTGACGTTGCACATTGCGGAAAAGAGAACATAGTTCTGAACGCGCTCGCTCCCTTGTCTTATGGGAGCCAGCATGCACCGCGCAAAGTGGAAACAGAAAGGATTAGTTAATGAGTTAATCAGGGAATCAGCGTGTGGAGCTTTCCTGGCAATTAGCGGCCAGGCCACTGACATAGCTGTCGCTAGGAAAAAAACAGAGTGGGACTACGGATGTGCTATGCGGACGGACAGGTAGACTGAGACAGAACGGCCGAAAGGTAGACGCGCGCACACACGCACACATGCACGCACAGACACACAGACACCCACACACACACACATACACTCTCTCTCACACACATGGGTTGGGTTGACAGATGGCTGTTTCATTGGTAGCTGAATGCATGGGTTGGGTTGACAGATGGCTGTTTCATTGGTAGCTGAATGCATGGGTTGGGTTGACAGATGGCTGTTTCATTGGTAGCTGAATGCATGGGTTGGGTTGACAGATGGCTGTTTCATTGGTAGCTGAATGCATGGGGCGGGTTGACAGATGGCTGTTTCATTGGTAGCTGAATGCATGGGTTGGGTTGACAGATGGCTGTTTCATTTGTAACCGAGTGCCGAAACACTACGATCACCTCGGGAAGCGAAGTGCAATCAAACAGGATTGAAAATGTAAGGGCTAATTTCTTAGCCTTATAAAAACTGTTATGCAAACCCGAAGGTTTTCATGAACATACAGACAATCGGAAACCACCAGACCCCATCACAAACAGAATTCCACAATACACCGGTGTTGACTTTTAAAGGCCAACAACTCGGGTGCAGAGTCTGCTGCGAAAGGAGCGGTAGCCTCCCCTGTCACACATTGGTAGCTGAATGCATGGGGCGGGATGACAGATGACTGTTTCATTGGTAGCTGAATGCATGGGGTGGGTTGACAGATGGCTGTTTCATTGGTAGCTGAATGCATGGGGTGGGTTGACAGATGGATGTTTCATTGGTAGCTGAATGCATGGGGTGGGTTGACAGATGGCTGTTTCATTGGTAGCTGAATGCATAGGGTGGGTTGACAGATGGCTGTTTCATTGGTAGCTGAATGCGTGGGGTGGGTTGACAGATGGCTGTTTCATTGGTAGCTGAATGCATGGGATGGGTTGACAGATGGCTGTTTCATTGGTAGCTGAATGCATAGGGTGGGTTGGCAGATGGCTGTTTCATTGGTAGCTGAATGCATGGGGTGGGTTGACAGATGGCTGTTTCATTGGTAGCTGAATGCATAGGGTGGGTTGACAGATGGCTGTTTCATTGGTAGCTGAGTGCATGGGATGGGTTGACAGATGGCTGTTTCATTGGTAGCTGAATGCATGGGTTGGGTTGACAGATGGCTGTTTCATTGGTAGCTGAATGCATGGGGCGGGTTGACAGATGGCTGTTTCATTGGTAGCTGAATGCATGGGGTGGGTTGACAGATGGCTGCTTCATTGGTAGCTGAATGCATGGGTTGGGTTGACAGATGGCTGCTTCATTGGTAGCTGAATGCATGGGGCGGGTTGACAGATGGCTGTTTCATTGGTAGCTGAATGCATGGGGTGGGTTGACAGATGGCTGTTCCATTGGTAGCTGAATGCATGGGGCGGGTTGACAGATGGCTATTTCATTGGTAGCTGAGTGCATAGGGTGGGTTGACAGATGGCTGTCTCATTGGTAGCTGAATGCATGGGGTGGGTTGACAGATGGCTGTTCCATCGATAGCTGAATGCGTGGGGTGGGTTGACAGATGGCTGTTTCATTGGTAGCTGAATGCATGGGGTGGGTTGACAGATGGCTGTTTCATTGGTAGCTGAATGCATGGGGTGGGTTGATAGATGGCTGTTTCATTGGTAGCTGAATGCATAGGTTGGGTTGACAGATGGCTGTTTCATTGGTAGCTGAATGCATGGGGCGGGTTGACAGATGGCTGTTTCATTGGTAGCCGAATGCATAGGTTGGGTTGACAGATGGCTGTTTCATTGGTAGCTGAATGCATAGGTTGGGTTGACAGATGGATGTTTCATTGGTAGCTGAATGCATGGGGTGGGTTGATGGATGGTTGACATGCGGGTTGTAACCACCACAACAAACAATCATTTCCGTCCCCGTAAAACTCGAATCGCAGTGGCATAGTTATGATGTGACTGACTCATGATTTTGAACGTCCTCACAGGCATTGATAGCTACATAAGATGATGTGACTGACTCGTGATTTTCAACGTCCTCACAGGCATTGATAGCTACATAAGATGATGTGACTGACTCGTGATTTTCAACGTCCTCACAGGCATTGATAGCTACATAAGATGATGTGACTGACTCGTGATTTTCAACGTCCTCACAGGCATTGATAGCTACATAAGATGATGTGACTGACTCGTGATTTTCAACGTCCTCACAGGCATTGATAGCTACATAAGATGATGTGACTGACTCGTGATTTTCAACGTCCTCACAGGCATTGATAGCTACATAAGATGATGTGACTGACTCGTGATTTTCAACGTCCTCACAGGCATTGATAGCTACATAAGATGATGTGACTGACTCGTGATTTTCAACGTCCTCACAGGCATTGATAGCTACATAAGATGATGTGACTGACTCGTGATTTTCAACGTCCTCACAGGCATTGATAGCTGCATAAGATGATGTGACTGACTCGTGATTTTCAACGTCCTCACAGGCATTGATAGCTGCATAAGATGATGTGACTGACTCGTGATTTTCAACGTCCTCACAGGCATTGATAGCTACATAAGATGATGTGACTGACTCGTGATTTTCAACGTCCTCACAGGCATTGATAGCTGCATAAGATGATGTGACTGACTCGTGATTTTCAACGTCCTCACAGGCATTGATAGCTACATAAGATGATGTGACTGACTCGTGATTTTCAACGTCCTCACAGGCATTGATAGCTACATAAGATGATGTGACTGACTCGTGATTTTCAACGTCCTCACAGGCATTGATAGCTACATAAGATGATGTGACTGACTCGTGATTTTCAACGTCCTCACAGGCATTGATAGCTGCATAAGATGATGTGACTGACTCGTGATTTTCAACGTCCTCACAGGCATTGATAGCTGCATAAGATGATGTGACTGACTCGTGATTTTCAACGTCCTCACAGGCATTGATAGCTACATAAGATGATGTGACTGACTCGTGATTTTCAACGTCCTCACAGGCATTGATAGCTGCATAAGATGATGTGACTGACTCGTGATTTTCAACGTCCTCACAGGCATTGATAGCTACATAAGATGATGTGACTGACTCGTGATTTTCAACGTCCTCACAGGCATTGATAGCTACATAAGATGATGTGACTGACTCGTGATTTTCAACGTCCTCACAGGCATTGATAGCTACATAAGATGATGTGACTGACTCGTGATTTTCAACGTCCTCACAGGCATTGATAGCTGCATAAGATGATGTGACTGACTCATGATTTTGAACGTCCTCACAGGCATTGATAGCTACATAAGATGATGATAACTATACCTTATTTCTCCACACACTATTTTGACGTTTGCTGTACGTCGCCGTCACACGCGGCACATCCGTTTTAAACAGACTAGACGTTGAAGAAGAGAAGCGACATAATGTTGGGGGTTTCACCCTGAAATGAGGAACTACATTCTTTCGTTGGTCGGGAATGAGAGAGAGAGAGAGAGAGAGAGAGAGAGAGAGAGAGAGAGAGAGAGAGAGAGAGAGAGAGAGAGAGAGAGAGAGAGAGAGAGAGAGAGAGAGAGAGAGAGAGAGAGAGTGTGTGTGTGTATGTGTTCGTCTGTCTGTCTCTCCCTCTCCCTCTCTCTCTCTCTCTCTCTCTCTCTCTCTCTCTCTCTCTCTCTCTCTCTCTCTCTCTCTGTCTCTCTCTCTTTCTCTCTCTCTTTCTCTTGATTTGGTTTTCAGTTATAATACTTAAACTTCACCTAAGAACTTCGGAGAAGGAAGGTGGCTGAATAACCTTTGAGGAAATTGACCCGAGTCGCGAAAGTTGAACATATTTCCTGGTGGCTTGTGCTGCAACTAGGGTTTAGTCAGTACCACCTTAATCTTTGAGCAGAGGGTACGTGTGTTCTCAACATGATGAGTGGTTCGTCGCCAGTGAAAAAGAAAGGATTTTTTGCACGACGAAACTCTTACGATGTTGTGAGTGATCGCAGTGATCGATCATCTTGCGATGGAACAGGTACGGCACTCTTTTGGCTTTTGTCGAGTCTGTTCGCTTCCCATGTTGTGAGTGATCGCAGTGATCGTTCTTCTTGCGATGAAACAGGTACGGCCCTCTTTTGGCCTTTGTCAAGTCAGTTTGCTTCCCGTGTAGTGAGAATTGTGCTATTGTGGGCAGCATGCGCCAAGTAGTTGTCGTATTTCAAAACAGATCTACTGCTAATTATTACTACTCTTTGCTACTACTGTACTACTCGCGTGTGTGTGTGTGGTGTGTGTGTGTGTGTGTGTGTGTGTGTGTGTGGTGTGTGTGTGTTGACTGTTTGTCTGTCTGTCTGTCTGTCTGTCTGTCAGTATGTCTGTCTGTCTGTATGTCTGTCTGTCTGTCAGTATGTCAGTAAGTCTGTATGTCTGTCTGTCTGTTTGTCTGTCTGTCAGTATGTCTGTATGTCTGTATGTCTGTCTGTCTGTCTGTATGTCGGTCTCATTCTGAAACTCAGTCAGTCTGTCTCTCTATGCGTACATGAACGGGCGTGTTTAGAGTCAAATCAGTCTCGCGTGTGTTTTCCCGTACGTTATGTTCCTGTATTGAAACCCCTTTATGCGTGTTTAGTGCGGACCAGGATGACGTGTGATAAACCAGTGTGAGATAGCGAGGAGGAAGTACGTGATTTGGCCAGTTGCCTGTACACACTTTGTACGGTCAAAACTCATCGGGGTAAAATAATAATAAATGAGCATTTATATAGCGCAACATCATAACTTTACAATTATGCTCTTTGCGCTTGACACATTTAAAATTCAAACACAGTTATACAAGCATTTACATCTACATTCATAGTCAGCAACGCTTGATTAAAAGCATACACCATCAAACATACATTACAACAGATTCTTCCACTAATTAAGTAATAAAAACATGAATAAAATAGGTAGTAAATACTCGGCCAGTTTTTGTATTGCGGTGAACACTTCTTTCTGGTGTATAGTTAGAGAGAGAGAGAGAGAGTGTGTGTGTGTGTGTGTGTGTGTGTGTGTGTGTGTGTGTGTGTGTGTGTGTGTGTGTGTGTGTGTGTGTGTGTGTGTGTGTGTGTGTGTGTGTGTGCGTGCGTGCGTGCGTGCGTGTGTTTCAGCCTCTCACTATCTCACTATCTCACTATATCCCTTAATTTATGTGTGCGTGTGTGTGTGTGTGTGTGTGTGTGTGTGTGTGTGTGTGTGTGTTTCAGCCTCTCACTATCTCACTGTATCCCTTTATGTGTGCGTGTGTCTGTGTGCGCGTGTGAATGTAAGTACGCGTGTATGATTGCACACGTGAGTGCGTGCATCTGTGCGTGCATCTGTGCGTGCTGGAGAGAGAGAGAGAGAGAGAGAGAGAGAGAGAGAGAGAGAGAGAGAGAGAGAGAGAGAGAGAGAGAGA
>NC_090259.1:3422494-3441664 GCF_037325665.1 Littorina saxatilis | reverse complement strand
TACAGCAGTATCGTTACTTCCTCTTTCTCGCTTTATTCTTTCCGCCCCTTTCCGTGCGTGCGTGCCACTGTGTGTTTGTGCGTGCGTACGTGCGCCTGTTGTGGAACCAGTAATGTTGACCTTTGGACTTATTAATTCAGCTTGTTGCTCAGTAAGACAAACATGATTGGATCATTTGATGCGTTTGACGGACAGACGCGCACGTGTTGTGGGCGGCAGTTACTTGTTTGTTGTGAGACTTGATTCGTGAAGCTGGTTGGGTTGAACGGTGCTTTCTTCATCAAAATGTATTTTCAGAAGGAGCAAAACAAGTTGAATCTGCACACGTGCTTGTAAAAACAACATGCTTAAGTTGCAGACAAGATCAAGTTTGCTTCTTTTCCTTGTTGTAATTGCGAAGATGTTTTCAGGGGAAGAATCAACACAAAACAAAACAAAACAAGTAAAGTAAAATAATATAAATAATTTCACATTATGTACGCTTTGAAAAACATCCTTGCATTTACGACGAAGATACACATCTTTGTCTGGCTGTATCTATCTTTTTGTAATGAACTCAGTTTTCGACATCATTGTCTGGCTGTATCTATCTTTTTGTAATGAACTCAGTTTTCGACATCATTGTCTGGCTGTATCTATCTTTTTGTAATGAACTCAGTTTTCGACATCATTGTCTGGCTGTATCTATCTTTTTGTGATGAACTCAGTTTTCGACATCATTGTCTGGCTGTATCTATCTTTTTGTGATGAACTCAGTTTTCGACATCATTGTCTGGCTGTATCTATCTTTTTGTAATGAACTCAATTTTCGACATCATTGTCTAGCTGTATCTATCTTTTTGTGATGAACTCAGTTTTCGACATCATTGTCTGGCTGTATCTATCTTTTTGTAATGAACTCAGTTTTCGACATCATTGTCTATCAGGACAGGAGTGGAGGTTGGCAGTAACAAGAACATACATACATTATGCACGAAGAACAGAGAGAGAGAATGCTTGCTGTCCTGAGGCTAAATGTTTCGCCTCTCAAGGACCAGATATGTGTTATATATGATAATTCGAGTTTTACGCCCTCACGGCTTTTGATGAGATACACAAGTGTTTGCGTGTTTAGGTGGTATCACGCATCTGCATTTTTGGCAGAATGACCGAGGTCTTTTTTGTGCCATATTGTGGTGACACGGGGGTGGGACATGGCATCCGTCTCTGGGTCTGCACATAAAGTTGACCTCGGTCCGAATTTGAACCTGCACGTCCGCGAGTTGTATGTAGCCTCGTCATTTTCTCTCAAACCTGACTTTTAGCAGGGGAAGGAAGACACTGAAGTTTTCCTGTGGATGGCTGTCCAGGTGTGATGTCTTTCTGGCACCTTTCGTTCAAACAGGTGTGCCGCCAGGTATACAAGGGTAGGTGTGATGTAAACTAGCGCTGAACAGTGCTCTGCTACGGGCCACATTGTCTCTCCAACAACCTGACCGCAACCACGTCCCACTCAACGTTACAATCTGGCGTTTTGTTGGATGCGTTGTGTAGATCAAATTGCTTTGGTTGTGGTGATGGTAATTCTGTTCGTTAAAGTGTAGCTTGTATTTTGCAGTGAAGTCTTGAGTAAAGTTTATAGGCCACAGTACAGTTTGTGTGTAGTCATCAGTGCAGTGTGTAGTCGGCAGTGAAGTTTATCATCTTCAATATAGAATCAAAAAACAAGAAAGGTAGGTTGTTGGAACGTTTGTTATTGACAAAACAATACATTCACAGATATTTCGACCCAACGGTCTTTTAAGTGAACAGACTTAAAATGTATATTGCTCATCTTCAATATAGTTTACATTCTGCAAGATAGCCTGTATTCTGCAGTGAAGTTTGTAGTCTGCAGTGCGGTTTGTAGTCTTCAGTGATCTTTGTAGTCTGCGGTGTAATTTGTAGTTTTCTATATAGTTTGTAGTCTTGAGTGAAGTTTTAAGTCTTGAGTGAAGTTTGCAGTGAGCAGTGCAGTGTGTAGGTTTTCAGCTCCAATCTTGCTGTTTGTGGCGTGGCGACTGTGCAGGATGTGAAGAGTGACTGAGTTCCGCAGTGCGTCCAACAGCGTGATCCGATTACAGTCACGACAAATTGTAAAAAGAAAAGAACAAGTTGATTGTTGTGATTGTTGGAGTCGTTTCCTTGTACTGATCAAGGTGGTGACACTTCACTAAGCGTCGTAACAACGAGAAAGTGCAGCCACAAAAGCGACAAGCAACAAGAACAACAACATCAACAACAACAACTACCATCACCACCACCACCACCACCACAACAAGAACAACAACATCAAACCACAACAACAACCACCACCACCACCACCACCACCACAACAACATCAAAACACAACAACAACAACAACAACAACAACAAACACTCGATGGGTAGAGAAAGTGTGGTAACTATTCACATTGTGACCTAAAGCGAAATATCAGCCAAAAAACCTGAGAGCGATGACTTGCAAAGCGTCATAATATTAACATTATGGACTAACGCAATACGTTGACCATACAGTGAGTAGTTTGAAAGAGTAGTTAGAGTGTGGTAACTACTCACACTGTGGACTAAAGGGAAACATCAGTCACTAACACTGAGAGCGAGGACGTGAAAAGCGTTATGTTATTAACATCATGGACTGTACTAACGCAAAACACAGCGAGAAATTACATAATGGTAAACCATGAACCCTGGACCAAAGCAAAACACGTGACGCATGATGAGAACTTTCAGCGTACTACGATATACACATCATTGAGTGACGCGAAACGTACGTGACACACAGTGAGAAATTACAAAGGGATACAACGCTAACACTATGAACCAACGGAAAACATGTGACACTTAATGAGGACTGCCAGCATTCTACGATATAAACATCATTGAATGACGCGAAACGTACGTGACACACAATGA
The DNA here is from genome assembly GCF_037325665.1 of Littorina saxatilis. NCBI lineage: Eukaryota > Metazoa > Mollusca > Gastropoda > Littorinimorpha > Littorinidae > Littorina > Littorina saxatilis. The sequence continues at coordinate 3,438,730 of NC_090259.1, read as the reverse complement.
GGACTCCCAGCGTACTACGATATAAACATCATTGAATGACGCGTAACGCACGTGACACATAATGAGGATTTCCAGCGTGCTACGATATAAACATCATTGAGTGACGCAAAACGTACGTGACACACAATGAGGATTTCCAGCGTGCTACGATGTAAACACCATTGAGTGACGCAAAACGTACGTGACACATAATGAGGACTCCCAGCGTACTATGATATAAACATCATTGAGTGACGCAAAACGTACGTGACACATAATGAGGACTCGACCAGCGTGCTACGATATAAACACCATTGTGTGACGCAAAACGTACGTGACACATAATGAGGACTCGACCAGCGTACTATGATATAAACACCATTGAGTGACGCAAAACGTACGTGACACATAATGAGGACTCCCAGCCTACTACGATATAAACACCATTGTGTGACGCAAAACGTACGTGACACATAATGAGGACTCCCAGCGTACTACGATATAAACACCATTGTGTGACGCGAAACGTACGTGACACACACCGATAAATGACAAAGTGATACAACACTTACACTATATGGACCAACGCAAAACATGTGACACATAAAGAGAACTTACAGAGGGGTACAGCATCAACAATATAAGGGCTAACAAAACAAACACTTTTCATTTTCATTTTTTCATTCTTTTCATTTCATTTTCCCATCGCTGGGAAATTCGGGTCGCTTGCTCCCAGTGGAAAGCTAGCAGCAACGGAGTCGCGCTACCCAGGTGTCTGCGTGTTTAGGTGTATTCAGCCACCTGCACTTATGGCAGAATGACCAAGTGCCATTGTGATGACACGGGGGTGGGACATGGCTTCTGTCTCTGGGTCTGCACATAAAGTTGACCCGTGTCCGTCCCGGCCTGAATTCGATCCTGCGACCTTCCGATCACAAGTCCAGTGCTCTACCAACTGAGCTACCGGGCCCCCTTTCCGAAAAGGTAGGGAAATGATATATATAACACTGACAGTGTGAAAGAAAGTGTAAAACGTAAAACATTGGCAACTTTACCGAGTGGTGCATTATTTACACTCTGGACTAAAGCAAGAGCTAGGACTCAACATGAGGAGCTACACGTACAACGTAGCACGTTATCACAAAGAGTTGGGCAGTAGCACTTGTCGCTGTGTCTACACTGCACGACGGCGGAGGAAACGGGTAAGTTGTGTATGTGATGGTGATGGGGGGGGGGGGGGGGGATGGTGATGATGATGTGGATGAGGAAGAAGAGGAAGAGGATGAGGAGGAGGAGGAACTTGAGAAGAAGTAGTTCCCTTTTCGTCTATTGTGACTTCGTACATACGCACACGTGTGTGTGTGTGTGTGATAGAGAGAGATTGGTGACCTTGAGAGAGAGAGAGAGAGAGAGAGAGAGAGAGAGAGAGAGAGAGAGAGAGAGAGAGAGAGAGAGAGAGAGAGAGAGAGAGAGAGAGCTATCTGTGGGTTCCCGATGTTGCAGCGGCATATGAGCGTTGGGGCAATAGCCATCAGCAGCCGACAAGCGCTGGATGGCTGTCTGACATTTCCACCACAGATACAACATGCTGCCACGTCACTCTGTCTACCTCGCCAGACAGACCCCCTACCCACCCCCCTACATACCCCCCAATCCCTCTCTCCCCCTCCCCTCTCTCCCCCTCCCCTCTCTCCCCCTCCCCAACCAAAAACCTTCGCCCCCCTACCATCGCCTGCTGGCCGATGTGAATGCGTGATGTATTGTGTAAAAAAATTCCATCTCACACGGCATAAATAAATCCCTGCGCCTTGAATATGTGCGCGATATGAATTGCATAAAATAAAAAAAAATAAAAAAAATAAAAATAAATCCCTGCGCTTAGAACTGTACCCACGGAATACGCGCGATATAAGCCTCATATTGATTGATTGATTGATTGATCTATCCCCCTCACTGCCGGTAGAATTCGTACAGGGCACACTTCTTTCGCGTGTATGTATTTTCTTGGTCAATATTTTGACTGATTTCCGTGTCTCTGACCTTCTCCCTCCATCCTCTCTCCCCTACCTCCAACCGCTCTCCCCTACCTCCATCCTCTCTCCCCTACCTCCAACCGCTCTCCCCTACCTCCATCCTCTCTCCCCTACCTCCAACCGCCCCCCCTCCCCCTTTATCCTTTATCTCCTTCCTACTTCTCCCTCATTTCTCTCCACCGACTGTGACTTTGACGTTCCTAATAACTCATACAGCATACAGAACACGCACGTTTCTTCTGTGTCTGTGTCGGTGAATATTTGACTGACTTTTTTTTGGTCTCTTCATCCCCCCCCACCCCCCCCCCCCCCCCCCCCCCACACACACACACACCATCCCCATCCTCATCTTCCGCCTTCTCATGCCTCATATCTGCATTCTGGCATAACTCGCAACGTTCTGTGTCTGAGGCTATGCTGATGATGTAAAGAACATACTTCTTTGTTGTCGCAGTTGTGGGTGATGATGAGTTTTACTGCGTTTTGTCTCTCTGCCTCTTGAAAGCAAGATTTCCATTTTTGTCTGAACCGTGTTTCCGTTTTCAGTCTGTTTCTGGCTCTTGTACAAGCGTTTCTTTTGGTTTCTGTGGGTTGTGTCGCTGTGTTTTAGTTTTCACGCTATTGGGGCACGTGTGTGTGTGTGTTTGTGTGTTAGTGTTTGTGTGTTAGTGTGCGTGTGTGTGTGTAGGCTAGAGGTGAGAGAGAGAGAGAGAGAGAGAGAGAGAGCGAGAGAAGGAGAGAGAGAGAGAGAGAGAGAGAGAGAGAGAGAGAGAGAAACTGAAACTGAACTTTATTACCAAAGGATAGAGGTTTTAGGCAAAGCCTAATCTTACAACCTGTCCCTTATACAAACACTTAATTCAGACGCACATAACGTCCACAACGTCTCCGCCCACCTGGAGAAGCCCTCCTCTTACGCCAGGGTCTTGTTCATCGACTTCAGCAGCGCCTTCAACACCATCCAGCCTCATCTCATGATGAGGAAGCTGCTGGAGTTCGACGTCAATCCAGTGCTGATCAGTTGGGTCTTCAGCTTCCTTACGAAGCGAACCCAGCGGGTCCGTATTGGACAAGTCTTGTCCGAGGCTGTCGCCACCAATACAGGCGCCCCCCAAGGCTGCGTGCTGTCTCCCACGCTCTTCACGCTGTACACCGCCGACTGTCGCCTCAGGGATCTTGTCAACCTGCTGCTGAAGTTTGCAGACGACACATCCCTGTCAGGTCTCATCCTGAAGAACGACGAATCGGCGTACAGACACGCAGTGGAGGAGCTGGTGCAGTGGTGCGACGACAACTTCCTGGAGCTCAACGTGAGCAAGACGAAGGAACTCATCATGGACTTCCGACGAACCAAGTCCGCCGTCGACCCCATCATCATCAAGGGCGAACCAGTCGAGATGGTGGATACCTACAAGTATCTGGGCACCATCATCGACAACCAGCTCGACTGGTCGCCAAACGTGGACGCCGTGTGCAAGCGGGCAAACCAGAGGCTCTTCTTCCTGAGGAAGCTGCGGCAGTTCCACGTCGACCCACAGATCCTCCACCTCTTCTACCAGGCGACTATTCAGAGTGTCGTCTCCTTCAACCAGCTCTGCTACCACAGCAGTGCAAAGAAAGGCGACATGGAAAGGTTGGAGAAGATTGTGAAGAGAGCAGGCTCCATCATTGGCTCTGAGCTTCAGCCTCTCAGCACTCGATTCCCGAGTGTGGCGCTGAAGAAGCTGAGCATGATCCGCTCTGACGACCGCCACCCTCTGCACCAGGCGCTCGCATCGTGCGAGCCCACGCGTGAGTCATCACGCCGTTTGAGGTGCTGGCGGGCCAGGACGAACCGGATGAGGGACTCGTTCCTCCCGATGGTTGTACGACTCTACAACCAGTCCCTGTGAATGTGACAGTATGCTAGATAGACTTGAGTGCTGTAAAATTTGACTGTGAGGACTATGGGTGATGTGAACTGTGATGTGAGGACTATGGGTGATGTGAACTGTGACTGCGGAAGGACAATGAGTGCTGTGAACTGTGACTTGGAGGACTATGGGTGATGTGTAGTAGGTGTGAGCGATGGTAGAGTAGAGGACGTGTGATTGGCGGGGGGGGGGGGGGGGGGGGGTAAGAGTGAAATGTTGACGTCTGTTTACTTTGTATGATGGGGGGGGGGGGGTTATGATGTAATGTAATGTATGATGATGTACTATGTGTTGATTGCGTATGTATGGGGGTTATGATGTAATGTATATGTATGATGATGTATTCTGTGTCGATTGTGAATGTATGGTGGGGTGGGGGGGTATGATGTAATTTAATGTACGATGATATATTTGGTGTTTGATAGTGTATGATTGTTTGTTAGTTGTAGATTATAGTACGATGTTTGATGTTGTAATGTTTGTGCGTGTGTTATAATGCAATATGTTATGATGTAATGTGTGATGATGTATTCGGTGTTTGATAGTGGATGTATGCTTGTTAGTTGTAGATCTAGTACGATGTTTGAGGCTGTAATGTTTGTGCGGGTGTCATATGTAGCCGTACGAGGGTTCCAGTGTGTGAGTTGTGCATGGCCGGGCGCTAGAGTGCTGCATGAATGAGTAAGTGCATGTGGAGTTGTATGGCTGGGTGAATTGTGGGTTGCGTACGTCCGAGGGGCACATGTAGCCTGTGTGTCTGAAGTAGTGGGTATGTGTGCGTAAGGGTGTGTTGATATTGAACTTCAGTTGTTGCTTTGTAAATGTCTATGTATCAGTGTATTATGTCTTGCCACACACATGCCAAATTTCCTTGTATTGATGAGGACAATACAATTTCTTGTATCTTGTATCTTGTAATATAGATAGTAAAATTGACAAGGTTATTGTTACTTACAGACGTACATAATGTAAATAGTAATAAGAAAAGGGTTATGGTTTTGTATACACATTCAAAAATGGGAAAAACAATATAGTTTGGAAATTGCAGCATAGTTGCAATAATGCATTGCATATAAACATTTAGAACAACTAATAACAAAAGGGAGAAAAATGTGGGAAGGAATTGTCCCAATCGTTTGCATGTATATCATTATCAATACATACACATAAAGAACAAATCAAAATACAAACATAGCTTGACTAAATGTAAAAAGCACTAAAATATCAGACATGAAAAGTGTTCTATTTACCCATTAAGCGGGAATGAAACTGGCGCCTAAACGTTTTCACAGAAGAGGCATTTCGGAGGGGTAGGGGTATGGAATTCCATAGAGACGCTCCTGAGAAGGCTAAACTTGACTTATACAAGTCTAGACGAGGGATGGGGGGAATCAGGTTCTGGGACCCATATCTTTTTGTGGCATGTCTGAAATGTGATTTTAAATATCCAGGAACATTATTGTTAATTACTTTGTACATAAAGACAGCCTTGTTTAGCGTAAACTGGTCGTTCAAGGGAAGGAAATTAAGGAGCTTTAATTTATCATCTGTTGGCTTATTTGACTCATGCAGAATTAGTTTTGCAGCACGGCGATGAAGAGAATTGAGTCGTTTGAGATGAACATCACTGCAGTTATCCCAAAGTGTTGAAGCAAAGTTGATATGGGGCATTATGTGAGCGTAATAAAACAACTTGAGTCCTTCCACATCGGCATAATGTCTTAATTTAGACAATAAGTACAAATAGAAGGAGAGAGATAGAGAGGGAGAGAGAGCGAGAGAGAGAGAGATGGGGAAGGTGGTTGGGGGGGGGGGTTATCCTATCCCAATATGAAGTTGAAGAACAGTTCCACAAGACGAGACGCAACGTGAAATAAAAGGGGGAGGGCATTAGCTGTAAATACACCGGGTTTGAAGCACCGGGGATAGAAGAGGGGGGGGGGGGGGGGGGGGGACACCAGACGTTTAGGAGGACGGGTTGTGGAAGATAGTGCAACAACTGCTGATGTTTCGACAGCCAAGGAGAAGCGCTTGATGATGTGTGTGTACGACCTTCTGCATCAAACACAGGCACACGCAGTGATGGCCGTTTCAAGGCGGAATCCTTGCCATGTAACCAGCTCGGCTCATCAACGAAGATCTGCCGTCAGCGCTGAGGTGCACGAACCCAAAGTGGGTGCCACCCAACAGGTAGAGAGCAAACCGTGGGGTCTGATTCGTTGAAATTCGGGGGGGGGGGGGGGGGGATGTTATTCTCGCATTCGCGATCATGTTGACCGTTAGAGCATCCTTCCACCTAGACAAGGACCAGAAATCAGCATCAAATCAAATCAAATCAAATTAACTTTATCATCTCAATCTGAGAAATTACATTGGTGGCGCATAAACATGAAGACAAGCGGACTGAAACATAACATTAACATAACATTAACATAAATGTACGATTCCTTTATAACTGCATGACTGTTTTTCAAGAGATTGGACTGTTTTGGTTGAAGTTATTTGGACAGTGTCTTTGACCTTGGTGTCACAACTGATAATAATTCCACGAATCTCCCCCCCCACCCCCCACCCCCCTCTCTGGGGCCAGGCTGTCAATGTACTGCCTGTGTTTATTTTGAAGGTGCTCTTGTGCAATGCCAAGCCTTTGCAGCACATCTGTGGTGCTTTGTTTCATCGCTGAGAACACGAGGACTGTAGTGTTAAAGGCGCACTCCTTCTCGTCAAACCAGTTGGACTCACTGTCTCAGATCTGACCAGGCACATGGGATACGACCATCCCTCCACTTGGTCACATGGGATACGACCATCCCTCCACTTGGTCACATGGGATACGACCATCCCTCCACTTGGTCACATGGGATACGACCATCCCTCCACTTGGTCACATGGGATACGACCATCCCTCTACTTGTTCACATGGGATACGACCATCCCTCTACTTGGTCACATGGGATACGACCATCCCTCTACTTGGTCACATGGGATACGACCATCCCTCTACTTGGTCACATGGGATACGACCATCCCTCTCCTTGGTCACATGGGATACGACCATCCCTCCACTTGGTCACATGGGATACGACCATCCCTCTACTTGTTCACATGGGATACGACCATCCCTCTACTTGTTCACATGGGATACGACCATCCCTCTACTTGGTCACATGGGATACGACCATCCCTCTACTTGTTCACATGGGATACGACCATCCCTCCACTTGTTCACATGGGATACGACCATCCCTCTACTTGTTCACATGGGATACGACCATCCCTCTACTTGTTCACATGGGATACGACCATCCCTCTACTTGGTCACATGGGATACGACCATCCCTCTACTTGGTCACATGGGATACGACCATCCCTCTCCTTGGTCACATGGGATACGACCATCCCTCTACTTGTTCACATGGGATACGACCATCCCTCTACTTGTTCACATGGGATACGACCATCCCTCTACTTGGTCACATGGGATACGACCATCCCTCCACTTGTTCACATGGGATACGACCATCCCTCTACTTGTTCACATGGGATACGACCATCCCTCTACTTGTTCACATGGGATACGACCATCCCTCCACTTGGTCACATGGGATACGACCATCCCACTATTTGTTCACATGGGATACGACCATCCCTCCACTTGTTCACATGGGATACAACCATCCCTCCACTTGTTCACATGGGATACGACCATCCCTCCACTTGTTCACATGGGATACGACCATCCCTCCACTTGGTCACATGGGATACGACCATCCCTCCACTTGTTCACATGGGATACGACCATCCCTCCACTTGTTCACATGGGATACGACCATCCCTCCACTTGGTCACATGGGATACGACCATCCCTCTCCTTGGTCACATGGGATACGACCATCCCTCTACTTGTTCACTTGGGATACGACCATCCCTCCCCTTGGTCACATGGGATACGACCATCCCTCTACTTGGTCACATGGGATACGACCATCCCTCTACTTGTTCACATGGGATACGACCATCCCTCTACTTGTTCACATGGGATACGACCATCCCTCTCCTTGGTCACATGGGATACGACCATCCCTCTACTTGGTCACATGGGATACGACCATCCCTCTACTTGGTCACATGGGATACGACCATCCCTCCACTTGGTCACATGGGATACGACCATCCCTCTACTTGGTCACATGGGATACGACCATCCCTCTACTTGGTCACATGGGATACGACCATCCCTCTCCTTGGTCACATGGGATACGACCATCCCTCTACTTGGTCACATGGGATACGACCATTCCTCTCCTTGGTCACATGGGATACAACCATCCCTCCACTTGTTCACATGGGATACGACCATCCCTCTACTTGGTCACATGGGATACGACCATCCCTCTACTTGGTCACATGGGATACGACCATCCCTCCACTTGTTCACATGGGATACGACCATCCCTCTACTTGTTCACATGGGATACGACCATCCCTCTACTTGTTCACATGGGATACGACCATCCCCCTACTTGTTCACATGGGATACGACCATCCCTCTACTTGTTCACATGGGATACGACCATCCCTCCACTTGTTCACATGGGATACGACCATCCCTCCACTTGTTCACATACTCAAAGTCAACACCCTGACCGCTTTCTGTCGTGAGTTGGATTTCTCAGGTTGATGAATTCATTTATTAAAAGCCATTGGTGGCTTTAAAAAAAAATCTTCACAAAATCTATCCGCTGTGCACGGAGAGCATACAGTCTGTTCATTTTTGGTATGAGACCAAGTGGAGGGATCATCTTATCCAATGTAAAAACCTGGCCACATCTGAGACAGTGAGCCGAACTGGTTTGACGGGACGGAGTGTGGCTGTAGTGAAAGACAGCGGAGAGATGAGGTGATACACAGGGGAGCATATATACATCTTGAGATAAGCGAGAGAAGGGAAGGAGAAAATCTAAGGCAGGAATTTCGTTTTTCACAATCATCTGTCTTCAGAACCGACCTCGCTACTGCCGATAAAAACCTTGATGTTGTTGTTTCTCCCGCGGCGGGGTGCCCGGATGAGGCTGTCAACCAATGAGAGCGGGCGTTGCAAGCGGAGTTCGGGGTCGGCTGATCGTCTGCTAGTCGAGTTCCGTCCTCTAGCGTTTTGTCATTGAATGCGGGTAGTGTGACGTCACGGGGTGCAGATGAGTTTTCCGGGTGTGTGTGGGGCGTAAGGGGGTGTAGAGAGACGAAGGGCACAGTCGCTGCGGTTTGGTGTGCAGACTGCCTGCAGGAATGTACGTGTTGCCTCACCTTCTGCGGCTGACAACTTTTGTGTAGAGTTGTGCTGCAATTTTCCTCGGCTGTTGATTTTGGACACGGTTATGGATTTAATAGCGCGCGTGTGTGATAACTACTAGGCTGTGTGAACCAAATGAGTATAATAACTACTAGGCTGTGTGAACCAAATGAGTGGCTTGCGGTTTTGGAGTGTCTAACGTGATGATGTAAGTTCAAGGGTGAAAGCACACATTGGCCGCGTAAAGAAAGGGTTGCAGAAAATGGCAGGATCGATTTGTTGAAAAATAAGTTATCAAATTGTGCGTGTTTGTCATTTTTTAATTAACCAACGCTTTGGCAGTCATGTTGGTCACCATGGCAGCCCTCGCGACACTCTGCGCTAGCTGCCTGTGCTGAGTTTTGGACTACAGGTTTAAATCTGGAAGGTATTCTAGGTCTCGCCCATCTGTAAGGTATTCTGTGTGAGGTCTTGCCCATGTGTAAGGTATTCTGTGGGGACAAGGATGTGCGCTGCCTGGGAAGAGTTGACCAAAGAACGGATGATTGTGTAATGTGTTCCGACTGAACTGAGACGCACATTAGAAGACAGACTTTGGACAGAGTCGCGTGAAACAGCAACGATCGCAGTAGCCTGTCACCGGTTTCACTGATTGCAAGAAGTGTTGTGGACAAGAAGGAATCTTAGCCCTCACAATAACCGGTCATTTGGTCAGGGCAGGCAATTAGAGATAGTTACAGCTTCTGGTGAGTGGGGTAGGTGTGATTGGTTGCTTCGGATTTCGTTTGATATTTTCATATATCTACCGTTAAAATACCGAGATTTGCCGGTTTACATTTCCCTCGGCTTATGGGAGTCTTGCATCGTTTATTTTGTGTCGGTTTGGGGCATTGGTAGATATTGGAACTTGAAACAAACCCATCTCATATTTGGCAGATAGAAAGAGAGACAGACCAAAGTCTTTCATTTAAGCTCAGATGCAGTGGATATGCGTTGTAGAGTTGTATTAAGAGTTTGGTGAAAATGTGACTTTGTTCACGTCTCGCCCTGCGGTCCTTAACAAGAAGCTTTGTCCGAGGTTTTAGTCTGCAAAGCCAACCAAGTCAGCTTGCTGATTGTTAAAACTCCAGCGAATGTGCTGATGCGGAATTCCAGTTCTGTTACTGTTCTAGGACAATGTCATATATATTGGTTCTTTGTCAGTTCAAGGCAGTCACGTCAGTCTTGCAAAAAAGAAGAAAAAAACCAAAACGTGAACAGTCGCAGTGCTGTTCGCTGAGCAGACACTCTAAATGATAAGATGTGGAAAAAGATATTTACAGAACACTCCGACTGATAGGAGGGAGAGAAAAACACACACATTTTGATTGATGTCTGTGAACCACAACCCGAAGCGCTGTCATTGTACCAAAGCCTACAGGAAATGAGTGTTGCTCGGTAAAAAAAAAAATTTAAGTCCCCGAAGCGAGGATGCGGAACGCGTTGTTGCTCGGGCGTTGCGGGGTTGACGTTGCGCTGTTGCCATTTCCGCGCAAACCATGGCTTTTCTTTTTGGAAGAAAGAAAGAACAAGTCGCGTAAGGCGAAAATACAACATTTAGTCAAGTAGCTGTCGAACTCACAGAATGAAACTAAACGCAATGCAACGCAGCAAGACCGTATACTCGTAACATCGTCAGTCCACCGCTCACGGCAAAGGCAGTGAAATTGACAAGAAGAGCGGGGTAGTAGTTGCGCTGAGAAGGATAGCACGCTTTTCTGTACCTCTCTTCGTTTTAACTTTCTGAGCGTGTTTTTAATCCAAACATATCATATCTATATGTTTTTGGAATCAGGAACCGACAAGGAATAAGATGAAAGTGTTTTTAAATTGATTTCGACAATTTAATTTTGATAATAATTTTTATATATTTAATTTTCAGAGCTTGTTTTTAATCCAAATATAACATATTTATATGTTTTTGGAATCAGCAAATGATGGAGAATAAGATGAACGTAAATTTGGATCGTTTTATAAAAGAAATATTTTTTTTACAATTTTCAGATTTTTAATGACCAAAGTCATTAATTAATTTTTAAGCCACCACGCTGAAATGCAATACCGAAGTCCGGGCTTCGTCGAACAATACTTGACCAGAATTTCAACCAATTTGGTTGAAAAATGAGGGCGTGACAGTGCCGCCTCAACTTTCACGAAAAGCCGGATATGACGTCATCAAAGACATTTATCAAAAAAATGAAAAAAACGTATGGGAATATCATACCCAGGAACTTTCATGTCAAATTTCATAAAGATCGGTCCAGTAGTTTGGTCTGAATCGCTCTACACGCACGCACACACACACACACACACACACACATACACACACACATACACCACGACCCTCGTCTCGATTCCCCCCTCGATGTTAAAACATTTAGTCATAACTTGACTAAATGTAAAAATGAATAAATAAAAAGAATAATGAAGCCCGCGGTGTGAAACGAACACATGTCGTCAATGGATACACTTCGTTGCGACGATGAAGATTTAAACTGATTAGAACGTGAACTTTTGAGACTAGTTTTGAAACAGGATGAAATAACTCTTAATCTTAAGACTACTACTGCTATTACTCCTACTACTTCTAATGATACTTCTACCAAAGAGCTTCTCTTACGGATACTACGACTAATGTTACTACTATCTAGCCTACGAACTACAATTGCCATTTTTACCCGCCTCTAAACATGTCATTTGACACACTTGACAGTAATCCACTATTCAACACAAACAGCACACACCCGGCACTAGCACTAGCAATACTATTGGGGTGCTTCAAATACTCACTTCACCAGAGAAACGCGCAAGACTGGCCAAACCGAACTGTTGTTTGCATTGGTAAAATGAAAATGTCCATGTTTGTGTAAAAGGAACATGGACATTGGAATGTTAGCACTACATCTGTTTTTGTTTTGTTTATGTTAATTTTGTTAACAGAAAGTGTCGAGTATACCGTGTTGTGTTGTGCGCTGTCACACACGACCGTCGAGGACGTGAATATTTCCACGCAATGATCAAGTAGCACAGGGAAGTAGGAAGTAGAATCAATTGTTAACTGATGATTACAGGCGCAGTTGTTCCCGTGAAATCAGTTGTGATCACTATCTGGCACGGGATACGACGGTCCATGCATTGGTCATAAAACAAACATCGACATCCTGCATGATTTCTGTGAAGAATGGGATTTTTTAAAGATCTAATTTCGTAAAAGCCACTGGTGTTAAACTTCTAAATTAATGTAGCAATAGGTGTGTGTGGGTATGGGTGGGTGGGGGGGTGGGTGTAGGGTGTGAGTGTGAGTGTGTTGTGTGTTCTTCAAGCTTCAAACGTTTGGCTGAAAAGAGACTTTTTTGAGAGTTCAAAAGGTACAGTTTCTGAGATTCAGGCCCCCGAATTTCTTTATGTGTTTAGGATTTGTATAGACTTTCCTGCCTTAGTGAGATACTCAGCATAACTCCGATTACGAGAACAAAGTGTGTGTTTTGCTGGATCCATACTACACGTACAATGCATTTTCCTGCAGACATTCTTTTTCGTCTTCATTTTGTGTGACGGTTTGTTTTGAATGTCATTCAAGGTTAGAAGTCTTCTTTTTCCTTGTAGCACATTCTCACATTTTAATTGGAATCTTGTCTTTGTTCAAAGCGGAACAGCGCTAACTATTCACCTTGGCCTACATTGAGTTGGTAGAACGACGGGAAGAAAGTCCTAGCAAGATGTATCATTAATGACCCTAGTAAAGCGTTCGGGAAAATTGGTTCTGTACAGATTGAACATTGCATGTTCCTTCATTGAGCCATTTGAGTCCGACAAAAACTCCTATTTAGGCGGCTAGCCGAGACAAAAACTCCTATTTAGGCGGCTAGCCGAGACAAAAACTCCTATTTAGGCGGCTAGCCGAGACTACAAAACAGTGCATGTTTGTTGCATTCAATCTAAAAAAAATAAATAAAAAATTCTAACTAAATTCGATCGATACATCAATGTTATTTGTATTTTTGATCAAATTATGAACATTTTATACGGATCTCGACAGTCATTGTTCACCAGGACCGCTGGCGCGGTCTCGGAGGAACACTGACTGTCTCGATCTGTGTAAAATGTCATAATTTGGTCAAAAATACAATTAACGTATATAAGTCGCGCAAAACACTTTCAAGGTAAGCCCTGAAAACAGAAAATGTCTGCTTTACGCAACGACAGTGTCCCACTCTGGAAGCGTTTTTTTTCCTTAAAACTCGAACGATATCGCAGAGTTAGTGAGGAGCATTTTGTTTGTAGTAGTACTCTCCCTTTAACACTGGAAGCCTAATGCAAGGAAGTATGATGCATAAACAGAATGCATGGAAAGAAGGAAAGGCAGGTTTCGCCCCGAGATGGTGACTCGACGGTGACCGAGAAGTCCCTTCTCTATCTGTTCCAATGTTCACAGTCTGTTCTAAGGCAATGATGGTGACTCGACGGTGACCGAGAGGTCCCTTCTCTATCTGTTCCAATGTCCAGAATCCCTTCTCTATCTGTTCCAATGTCCAGAGTCCCTTCTCTATCTGTTCCAATGTTTAGAGTCCCTTCTCTATCTGTTCCAATGTTCAGAGTCCCTTCTCTATCTGTTCCAATGTTCAGAATCCCTTCTCTATCTGTTCCAATGTCCAGAGTCCCTTCTCTATCTGTTCCAATGTTCAGAGTCCCTTCTCTATCTGTTCCAATGTTCAGAGTCCCTTCTCTATCTGTTCCAATGTTCAGAGTCCCTTCTCTATCTGTTCCAATGTTTAGAGTCCCTTCTCTATCTGTTCCAATGTTCAGAGTCCCTTCTCTATCTGTTCCAATGTCCAGAGTCCCTTCTCTATCTGTTCCAATGTTCAGAGTCCCTTCTCTATCTGTTCCAATGTTCAGAGTCCCTTCTCTATCTGTTCCAATGTCCAGAGTCCCTTCTCTATCTGTTCCAATGTTCAGAGTCCCTTCTCTATCTGTTCCAATGTTCAGAGTCCCTTCTCTATCTGTTCCAATGTTCAGAATCCCTTCTCTATCTGTTCCAATGTTTAGAGTCCCTTCTCTATCTGTTCCAATGTCCAGAGTCCCTTCTCTATCTGTTCCAATGTCCAGAGTCCCTTCTCTATCTGTTCCAATGTCCAGAGTCCCTTCTCTATCTGTTCCAATGTTCAGAATCCCTTCTCTATCTGTTCCAATGTTCAGAATCCCTTCTCTATCTGTTCCAATGTCCAGAGTCCCTTCTCTATCTGTTCCAATGTCCAGAGTCCCTTCTCTATCTGTTCCAATGTTCAGAGTCCCTTCTCTATCTGTTCCAATGTCCAGAATCCCTTCTCTATCTGTTCCAATGTCCAGAGTCCCTTCTCTATCTGTTCCAATGTTCACAGTCCGTTCTAAGGCAATGATGGTGACTAGGGCTTTTCAACAGTAGAAGCCGATCGCTAGTGGTTAGTCAATTCAAGTGTTTGGTTTTAGTGTCAGTATTTGTTTTGAGGAAGTGATGATGATTCCCTCCGCCTCGTGAAAACACTTCTCACTGTCTCCATAGCTCTGGGATAATATCATCCCGCCACTTGGTCACATACCAAAACACTTCTCACTGTCTCCATAGCTCTGGGATAATATCATCCCGCCACTTGGTCACATACCAAAACACTTCTCACTGTCTCCATAGCTCTGGGATAATATCATCCCGCCACTTGGTCACATACCAAAACACTTCTCACTGTCTCGATAGCTCTGGGATAATATCATCCCGCCACTTGGTCACATACCAAAACACTTCTCACTGTCTCCATAGCTCTGGGATAATATCATCCCGCCACTTGGTCACATACCAAAACACTTCTCACTGTCTCGATAGCTCTGGGATAATATCATCCCGCCACTTGGTCACATACCAAAACACTTCTCACTGTCTCGATAGCTCTGGGATAATATCATCCCGCCACTTGGTCACATACCAAAACACTTCTCACTGTCTCCATAGCTCTGGGATAATATCATCCCGCCACTTGGTCACATACCAAAACACTTCTCATTGTCTCGATAGCTCTGGGATAATATCATCCCGCCACTTGGTCACATACCAAAACACTTTTCACTGTCTCGATAACTCTGGGATAATATCATCCCGCCACTTGGTCACATACCAAAACACTTCTCACTGTCTCGATAGCTCTGGGATAATATCATCCCACCACTTGGTCACATACCAAAACACTTCTCACTGTCTCGATAGCTCTGGGATAATATCATCCCGCCACTTGGTCACATACCAAAACACTTCTCACTGTCTCCATAGCTCTGGGATAATATCATCCCGCCACTTGGTCACATACCAAAATACAACATCCTCACTGCTGGTTGTGGTGGGTTGGTATCCGCTCTGAGAAACTGACAGTGACTCTCGCTTTAACAGTAGAAGTTGATTTCGGAAGTATGATCTATAAACAGATTACGTGGTAAGGAAAGTCGTTCTGTTTGGTTTTGTGTGTGTACAGAATATCAGTGCTGTTGTTAGTGTCGGTGTGTGTCTTTGTGACAACATCAACTCAGGGTTTTCAGTCGTGTGGTGTTCTGTAAATCATTGCTATGGTCAGCGGTGACTGAAAGTGTGTGGGATTACAGGATTGTGTGTGAAAGTACCGGACAAGAAATCGTTAACCGATCAGTCCTGGTTGCGCTGAGAACGTTAGTCAGTTGTTGTTGTGTTTCCAAAATAAGGTTAGAGACATGCAGAATCCTTGACAGTTGGTGGACCAGGTCCGTGTCACAAATAGTTGGCAGCGTGACCCTGCGTGTCAACCCAGGAGATGAAACTGCCGGAAGTGGACACGCATGATCAAACAATCACTTCCCCGGTCACTGGCCGAAGTGTGGACACCAGGTCGAATTATAATCAGCTTGAAAGTGGTGCACTCACAAGCCCGAACTGCCAAGGTATATTGTTTGAACAGTGCATGTGGTGATCTGTGTCCGTATGGTTAAT
>NC_090259.1:3414994-3417494 GCF_037325665.1 Littorina saxatilis | reverse complement strand
TGTATCGAGTGTAACCTGCATGGACACCGCAAACAAACACAGACACCAATATCAGTTAACCATGGGTTTATTTCAGTCAAAACGAAACAACTTTTTATTGAAATGTGTGTCTGCCACGCCTGTCAAGAGTTGGGACAGGCAGCACCTCAACTACTTCCTCAAACTTCACAAAAAATATCTCCTCCACAGCAGGCCACACAAACGATGATCCTTGTTTCCTAAGGAAACGGACAACCACCCCATTCCCATCCAGTGTGTCAATCTGTGGACAAACAAATGAACCTTTCTTAAAATAGAAAAATTAAAAATAGTAACTGAAAAGGTTTACATCATGAATTAAAAATACAAGGAGCAAGTGACACCAATAAACTTGGAAATGTCTACCTCAGAAAAGCAGACAACTGAAGCTCTCCATTCATACCAACTAGGGGTAATTTGGTACTTGAAATACATGTATAAATGTAATTGATTCCATATGTAACCTGCACTTACCATGCCATGGAAAGACTTTGCTAGGAATGTCTGCACAAATCAGTATGGATACAGAAAATTAAAAAAATGACTGCATGCAAGCAAAGTCATTCCAGTATAATAAGATTAAGATTAATGAAAAACATGTTAAAACAATTATTTACAGTAGAAACGTACCGGTCTCTCTGATCTGCTCCTGGATCAGCATTGACTGGACTGGCAGAAAGGATAGGAGCATTAGCAGCATCCTGGCATCTGAAAAAAGTATGCAACAGTTGGAGTCAGATATTTTAATTGCTACCACAGCTTTACATCTCACATTGAGGTACATAACAGTGCATGTTACAACCGTCAAGATCCCAAGATACACACATTGGAAACCAGAGTGGTTCTGTCCTGAACACATCCTCGTAACACAAAGAAACAACAAGTCGCGTAAGGCGAAATTACTACATTTAGTCAAGCTGTGGAACTCACAGAATGAAACTGAACGCACTGCATTTTTTAACAATGACCGCAGTGAAACTGACGAGCCTGTTTAGGGCGGTAGTGGTTTCGCTGTGCTGCATAAGCACGCTTTACTGCACCTCTCTTCGTTTGAACTTTCTGAGCGTGTTTTTAATCCAAACATATCATATCTATATGTTTTTGGAATCAGGAACCGCCAAGGAATAAGATGGAATTGTTTTTAAATCGATTTCCGAAATTTAATTTTATTCATAATGTTTATATTTTTAATTTTCAGAGCTTGTTTTTAATCCGAATATAACATATTTATATGTTTTTGGATCAGAAAATGATGAAAAATAAAATGAACGTAGTTTTGGATCGTTTTATAAAAAAATAAAATTTTAATTACAATTTTCAGATTTTTAATGACCAAAGTCATTAATTAATTTTTAAGCCTCCAAGCTGAAATGCAACACAAAGTCCGGCCTTCGTCGAAGATTGCTTTGCCAAAATTTCAATCAATTTGATTGAAAAATGAGGGTCTGACAGTGCCGCTTCAACTTTTACAAAAAGCCGGATATGACGTCATCAAAGACATTTATCCAAAAAATTAAAAAAAACGTCTGGGGATATCATACCCAGGAACTCTCATGTAAAATTTCATAAAGATCGGTCCATTAGTTTACTCTGAATCGCTCTACACACACACACACACAGACACACACACACACACAGACACATATACACCACGACCCTCGTCTCGATTCCCCCTCTATGTTAAAACATTTAGTCAAAACTTGACTAAATGTAAAAATGACTACACGCTGTGTAAAATCTGCTCCAGTGCGAATGAAAATGCCAGTATCTGTCATAATTTCTGCCCCGCACGCATCGCTGACACCGCATGCGGAAAGCAGCAATGGCGTCTGCTATACGAACGAGACAGCTCTGGCTATGATGAGAGATTCAAACGTTATTTCTTGAGATTCTCAACAAAACAAATGAACCTGAACCACATGATCTAATCTTCATTTAAAAAAATAGAAAATAAACTAACAAGAGGCGCAAAACAATCATAAAAAAACGAAAACTTCTTTTCACGTTGGACTGTACCTAGATCTACTCTACCCATGAATTTGCCACTTGGTTGCGTTTTTCTGACAGAAAGGCATTTTTTTCGAATTCAGTTTGTAAACATGACAAAATCATATTAGTGGTTTAAGTTCTACACGCAAAATAGTAAAAATAGAGCCGTCGTAAAGCTCAAACTTACCTCAAAGGTTGTGATCACATGTACCGTCTCGCACGTCTGTCGTCAACTTTGGCGCGGACCCCGCAACAACAAAGTTTTCCTGCGTCCAACCGCGTTCTCGATTGTACGAAAACACGTTTGCACCGTGTAACCCCCACAGGGACTCCCTTATATTCATGCGCGAATGGGTTGAAAGATCGCAAGTTTGCCAGAAAATAGTTCTGCAATGTGCTCACACGTATCGCAAATTTTCGGACACCACTTGCAGATCTATCAGAACATCTCATTAAACTTGCTTTACAGACTCAACTTGAATCTCATTCAATC
>NC_090259.1:3404994-3409994 GCF_037325665.1 Littorina saxatilis | reverse complement strand
TCATCAATCTAGCTCAGTAACTGGCTTTGTTTGATGACTATATTGACCAATAATGAAATGGGCGAAAAATGGCTGCCAATATGGCGGGGTAAAAACGGCACTCCCAGTACGCATGCACGTGGGCGTTTCTGGCCATGAACGAAGAGGAAGAAGATCATAGTATTGATAACAGCAGCAGCATTTAACAACAACAACAACAAATACAACAGCAGCAACAACAACGACAACAACATTGAATTCGCCACTGAAGCTCACTTGCGCGTGTATACGTGCACGCACGAATTCACACATTGTGTAGCGTTGGCAACAGTGTCAACCCGGTGACGGTGAGCAAAGAACAACAAATAAGTCAGTATGTCAACTTGATGTCAATAAACCATTGACCGTCTTCCTGGTGGAAGTTCGGTTAAAGAGTTGCTCTGTTCTCGCTAGTGGGTAGAACAGGGAAAGGAAAGGCAAGAGGGGGTGTGGGGTAGAGGAAGAAATTCCACAGCGTCACGTTTCAACCAGGGCTTTGTTGGTTCAGCTCTGCACTCTTTCCTTGTTCAGAGATCACAGATTTATTAAGATTCATACATTTCTCTCAAATTCGCTATGGAAGGTTTTATTTATCAATTATTATATTTGTTTATTGCGCAATGGCCATGTGTGAACCATTCCCGTCTTCACTTCGGCCAGGGATGAGAACATCAATGAAAATCTTGACATCTTTTGCTAATGATGAAACTGTAAACCTTTTGTCCTCCTTTTTGGACATTTGTTTTTATTCTCATCTCTGCGGAGTTATTCTGATAACAAAATCATTATGGGAAAGAGAGAGAGAGAGAGAGAGAGAGAGAGAGAGAGAGAGAGAGAGAGAGAGAGAGAGAGAGAGAGCGAGCTAGCGTGTGTGTGTTTGTGTGTGTGCGCGCGCGTGTATGCATGCTTGCGCATGTGTATTTCCTCCCTTCCTTCCCACGTAGACCTAAATGAGTGGTGTGGGCCTATTACTTGGACACACAGAAGCCGTGTGAATTGTTTCCCCATGGATACCACTGTGAGTTGTGCAAGTTGTGTGGATGTTGTTACATGCACACCCATCAGGGGGCGCGGAGCAGCAGTAGCTAATTAACTGGGTGTAAGGCTGGAGATGATGTACGCTGCCTGCACAGTCCGTATTACGTATACAAGCCTATCTTTGTGACGTCATTGCTCATTTGCGTCACGTCGAGTTATGATTGGCTGTTTGCCAGGTGCACGCAGTTATAGACTATTAGTTATCTACAGTTGTGTGGTTGTGTAGTCGGAGGATTGTAGTGTTCCAAAGGTATTGTATGTAAATACGTGATCAATTTATTCGATTGTGTTTAAAACACCCTTGCTCCACAGAGCTTACATATATATGTATGATAAGTCGAACCACCTGTAATTATCGGGGATGTATTAGTTTCTCTCTATGTGTCTGTGTGTTATAAATTGTTCGTTTGTCTCTTGGTATTTTTGTTTGTCCGGACTTTGATTTCTGGTGTTTATGGGTCGATTGAGTTGAAAGTTGGTGTACCTTGATTTACCTACTGTCCCACCTATATAGCGGAGAGGGGAGGGGGGTAGTGGGGGTAGGATGGGGAGGGGATGAGGCCTCGAGGGACTGTCCGACTGATGACATTTTCTCGATGTTAACCTGGGTCAGGCATGTACTATTTATGTCTTTGAAGCAGAGACCTAGTCTGTGTCGTGCAGCCACTGATCACCCTGTGGTGGTAATCAACACGGTGGTTACCGACCGGCTAGCGATACTTCGTGATTGGCTGCAGGGTCCGTCGCGGTCAGTGGGTCACGTTAGCTGATGGGGTCCAGCCACGGCACATCCACCCACGAGATTCTTGATGCCGCATCGAGTCTATTCGTCTCCGCCGGCTCCGTCTAAACTTTAACCAGTACATTGCACCTTGTAAGACCTCCAACAATCTGAGAAATTCAGGTCTTAAAAAGGAGGGAGTCTTACATTTTTTAAATGGGATTAAGTTAAACACAGGTTGTTAACAGAAATTCTACAAAAGCAAGGTCTTAAAGGGAGAGAGGCCTTAAAGTGTGGGGGGGGTGTGTGTTTGTCTTGAAAGGGGGTCCATAGTATCACCACCACAGAGTAGAAAGGGTGACAGATGTCGTCGTTTGGTTGTCGTCTTGCGGTAACATTCCGTTAATAATGTAACCGAGTGCCGTAACACTACGATCACCTCGAGAGGCGAAGTGCAATCCAACAGGATTGAATATGTTAGGGCTAATTTCTTTTCCCTATAAATACTGTTATGCAAACCCGAAGGTTTCCATGAACATACAGACAATCGGAAACCACCAGACCCCATCACAAACAGAATTCCACAATCAACCGGTGTTGACTTAAAGGCCAACAACTCGGGTGCAGAGTCTGCTGAGAAAGGAGCGGTAGCCTCCCCTGTCACAATAAGAAAACAAGTGGTCCAAGTTGACCTCAACAGTAAACCTGTGGTGCCTGAAAGTCGCCCAGAGACGTCAGTTAGGGTGTCACCCATGGCTGGCTTGGCCGTTACCACAGCTTTATTCCTCTTGATTAAAGCATGATATTATGGGCAAAGTTGACTTCTCGAAGCTTACTGCATGCACGAATCTTTTGCATTGGATGTTTGGTAGATAGACTTCGCGAAGTCAGCTTTGGGGTCGACGAGCAGAGGTGGTCAATTCAACCCCGTCATTGTGTATGAAAGCAATCATGTGCTATCTTGTGCCTTCACTCTGTGATACTCTCAGGTTCAGCTATCAGTGGTCGTCGCTGCTCAACAGTCGTGTGAGTGTCGTTTTGTCAGTGTGGTGGTTTTGCCGAGATCGCCTTCTGTGCGTACCGTGGATTGTTATCGTATCTTTCAAGTGCTGCGTGATACAATGAGACAGTGGCTGGTCTTGTTTATGTGTATTATTCGGGCTGTAAGTTGTTTGACGTGAACTTGTATTGGTGTCGGTGATTTAAAGGCACAGTGCCTCCCTTGGTAACAATTGGGCGGAACATATCAGAAGTGGCCAGGCTTTGACCTGGGACAAGACGTCCATTCCTCCACGTGGTCACATACCCAACACCAACACCCTGACCGCTTTCTCTTTACAGTTAGAGTTTTGTGTGTGGAAATAATCATTTTCTTATAAAGCCACTAACAAACTCATGTTTCTAATTGTACCAACTGTGAACGGGAGGTAGTCAGGATTGTCGGTGTATGTCCAATAGGAGGGGTGGTCTTATTGCTGTCTTCACTGGAAGGATGCATTGTGCCTTGAAGGTAGTAGTACTGACCACAGCGTGGCCACGGGAAACAGAATCAGCTGGACCTGGATCATATCACACACATCCTGTCACAGAGACAGACAGTCGCTGCTGACTTTCAGTCCTTTCTTTCACAACTTTGATCTCGTAGTTTCAGATACTCTGATTTGAAGTTGTGTAACAAAACTTTTGGAAAACAAATTTGACACAAGAGGAAATATCAGTTCTAGATTAACGAGGGTCTGATTAAGAGCGCTCCAAACACGAAGACTTTGGTGTATGGACGACAGAGAAAGCAGGTCATTCAACCACCTGGAAACCGGAAGATTTGCAACGATATTGAGCATGGTCATTGGACTTGTACCGCGATACTTGTTGTTTGTTAACATGGACACTTTAACGTGAATGCGGACAATAAAGGCTGTGACATGGGACAAGACCACCCAGACCTGGTAACCCATACGATTTCGCCGTATTTTGTACGCATGATTGTCTGAATACGCGCAGTATATTTTGTACGCATGATTGTCTAGAATACGATGTCGCCGTATTTTGTACGCATGATTGTCTAGAACACGAGCAGTACGGTCAGAGGAAAAAACATACGATGAGAAAAATTCCTAGACTACTTTTCTTCACAAGCGCATCCCGAAGCCGATCCAGTATTTTGACACATGATTACAGTTTTTGTCAGTAAATATTGAAAGAATCATTTGTTTTAAATGTATTGGTAAACTTAATTAATGCTGCGACGGACGCGTGTGAAGCATGTTTAAATGATAGATGTTCAAATGCAGTGTAGAGTACGCTCATTTGTCTGAAAATACACCAAGATTGCTTGAGAATACTCCACGTGCAAAACAGGGGTTCCCAGGTCTGTCCCTCCCTCCACTTGGTCACATACCAACACTAAAGTCTTGACTGCTTCCGGCCGTTGCACAGTAGGCATTTTGTGAAAAATTAATGTCACAGGTCACCACTAGTGTAGATTCACCAACAACAACAAAACCCTCTCTCCACAGAGAGCTCCAAGGCTGTTGAGTGTTGGTATGTGCCCAAGTGGAGGGCTGGTCTTACCCCGTGTACAGGCCTGGTCTTACCCCGTGTACAGGCCTGGTCTTACCCCGTCTACAGGCCTGGTCTTACCCCGTGTACAGGCCTGGTCTTACCCCGTGTACAGGCCTGGTCTTACCCCGTGTACAGGCCTGGTCAGTCTTACCCCGTGTACAGGCCTGGTCTTACCCCGTGTACAGGCCTGGTCTTACCCCGTGTACAGGCCTGGTCTTACCCCGTGTACAGGCCTGGTCTTACCCCGTGTACAGGCCTGGGCTTACCCCGTGTACAGGCCTGGGCTTACCCCGTGTACAGGCCTGGGCTTACCCCGTGTACAGGCCTGGGCTTACCCCGTGTACAGGCCTGGCCTTACCCCGTGTACAGGCCTGGCCACATCTGAGACGGTGAGTCAAATCGTTTACACGGGACGGGCTGGTCTTACCCCGTGTACAGGCCGCCACATCTGAGACGGTGAGTCAAATCTTTTACACGGGACGGGCTGGTCTTACCCCGTGTACAGGCCGCCACATCTGAGACGGTGAGTCAAATCTTTTACACGGGACGGGCTGTGTCTTTAACACAGGAAATATTTCACCCCCACCATTGAAGTCATGCCAGCGAGCCGTGTTCGCTCAGTAGAAAGTACCGTATTAAAGGGGTTGGTGTGTTTTATCAA
>NC_090259.1:3369994-3399994 GCF_037325665.1 Littorina saxatilis | reverse complement strand
CACGAAATTCCTTGACTTTTGGGGTAGCGACTCTGTTAATTTTAAGAATTAAAAAAAAAAAAAATTCATTACTAGGATGTCCCATCGTTGGGAAATTCCGGTCGCTTCCTCCGAGTGGAAAGCTAGCAGTGACAGAGTCGCACTACCCCAAGTCAAGGGATCTATTAGTCCTGTTTCGCCGTTATCCCAATTCGCCCCCATCCCATTTTGGCGACATTTCTCAGGCCAAGTGTCATTTTACCACCATATCATGTACCATTAGCTCCACATCCCATTTTGGCGCAATCCCGTTTCGCCGTTAGCCCATTTCGCCCCCATCCCATTTTGGCGACATTTTACAGGCCAAGTGTCATTTTACCACCATGTCATGTACCATTAGCTCCACGTCCCATTTTGGCGCAATCCCGTTTGGCCGTTATCCCATTTTGCCCCATCCCATTTTTGCGACATATCATAGGCCATGTGTCATTTTACCACCGTGTCAAACCACTAGCGCCACATTCCATTTTGTCGCCATGCCGTTTTGCCGTCATCCCATTTTGCCGCCATCTCTATTTCGCGACATTTTGGATTGTGGCAAAAATGGAATTTGGCGTAAACGGAATGTCTTCCTAGTTGAATAACGCAGTATAGTAGTATAGTGAGGCTTGGCAAGAAGAATAAATAAAAAATGTGATGGCGGCCAAATGGGATGGTGTCAAAATGGGATGACGCGCTATTGTTATGACACGGTAGTAAAATGACGCTTGGCTTGTGAAATGTCGCGACAATGGGATGGGGGATAAATGGAATACGGTGAAACGGCATGGCGGCCAAATGGGATATGGTGTCAAAATGGGATGTCGCGCTTTTGTTATGACATGTTAGTAAAATGCCCTGTCACGTAGTCTCAATCCAAATTGGAAATCCATAGCATCATCATTATAATCATCCTCATCTCATTAATCATTCAAAATTATAAATTTTATAAAATGACGCTTGGCTTGTGAAATGTCGCGAAAATGGGATGGGGCAAAAAATGGGACGGCGGCAAAAATGGGATTGCACCAAAATGGGATGTGGATCAGCCACTAGATTGCCAATTTTAAAGTCTTAGGTATGACCCGGTGTGACGTTTTTATCTTTCGCCGTGTTGATATTTCGATTTTCGGCCTCGTTGATCTAGTATAAACTCTACACTGAACAAAAAAAACACCCTTCGATAGTACTGATGAGCGACCTTGTGTACCTTACATTCATGGGGCCAAATTTGTCCAACCAATTATTTTATTTAACTTAGAAATTTGATTCATCCTAAAATGTTTCCCTTCTTACTCAAGGCACGTAACCACTCGGTACATGTTTTCGAAGAATTCGATTTTGGGAGTGAAATCTATTTAATTTCACAACCAATTTTCTTCACATGCAAGAAACTGACATGCTTTTCGTCCATAAATAATTTCCCTTCTTAATTTTACCAGGAAACAACATTTAAGTCTCGAGTAAATATCGAGGGGGAAATATGTACACAGGCGAAAGATGAAATCGTGACACCGGCCGAGGTTCGAACCCACGACCTCCCGATCACGGGGCGGACGCCTTACCACTAGGCTAACCGTGCCGGTTTACCCTTGAGTGACAGACGGACAGACAAAAGAATATACAGACAGACCGTAATTAACACAAACACACACACTCAGCAGAGCAAAGCGGTATGACACACACACTCAGCAGAGCAAGGCAGTATAACACAAACACTGAGTCTGATTTATGAGAATGAGAATGAGGGAGAGAGAATTGTATTGAATTGAATTGAATTAAATTGAATTGAATTGATCTTTATCTTAACACTAACAGAATAAGAAATGCTAAAATGCTCTTTTTTTCATCCCGCAGACAGTCAAAATTCTAATCAAAAACAAGGAAAGAGATAGAAATAAAAGGAACAGTTATGACAGCTTTACAGACAGACAGACAGACAGACAGACAGACAGACAGACAGAAAGAGAGACAAAAAAGAAACAATCAGACAGACAGACAAAGAGAGAGAGAGAGCCAGAGAAAGAGAGAGACAGAGAAACAGAGACATAGAGAGAAAGATAAACAGACACACAGACACCGACAGAAAAGTTGTGTGAAGAGCAGCTCAGCTGCTCTGCAGAATTTGTCTTACATTTTGGAAAGTTTTCTGACGATTTGGACGTGAAAACGAGACTGAACCCATGCAATAATTTTTTCAAAACTGCTCCGAAACTATCCCAAAATCAAGTAATTAAATGACATGTTGTTACTCTACGATAACTAAGTCTTTCAATCAATCAATCAATATGAGGCTTATATCGCGCGTATTCCGTGGGTACAGTTCTAAGCGCAGGGATTTATTTATTTTTTATTTTATTTTTATTTTATGCAATTTATATCGCGCACATTTTCAAGGCGCAGGGATTTATCTATGCCGTGTGAGATGGAATTTTTTTTACACAATACATCACGCATTCACATCGGCCAGCAGATTGCAGCCATTTCGGCGCATATCCTACTTTTCACGGCCTATTATTCCAAGTCACACGGGTATTTTGGTGGACATTTTTATATATGCCTATACAATTTTGCCAGGAAAGACCCTTTTGTCAATCGTAGGATCTTTAACGTGCACACCCCAATGTAGTGTACACGAAGGGACCTCGGTTTTTCGTCTCATCCGAAAGACTAGCACTTGAACCCACCACCTAGGTTAGGAAAGGGGGGAGAAAATTGCTAACGCCCTGACCCAGGGTCGAACTCGCAACCTCTCGCTTCCGAGCGCAAGTGCGTTACCACTCTAACCCTAACTAAGTCTTTCCGATTTATTGTCATTCTAACTTGTTTTATCACACTCGGAAAATATCACACGCAAAATACTATCAATCAATCAATCAATCAATATGAGGCTTATATCGCGCGTATTCCGTGGGTACAGTTCTAAGCGCAGGGATTTATTTATCTTTTTTTTTATCTTTTTCATTTTTTATTTTATGCATGCAATTTATATCGCGCACATATTCAAGGCGCAGGGATTTATTTATTCCGTGTGAGATGGATTTGTTTTTTTACACAATACATCACGCATTCACATCGGCCAGCAGATCGCAGCCATTTTGGCGCATATCCTACTTTTCACGGCCTATTATTCCAAGTCACACGGGTATTTTGGTGGACATTTTTATATATGCCTATACAATTTTGCCAGGAAAGACCCTTTTGTCAATCGTGGGATCTTTAACGTGCACACCCCAATGTAGTGTACACGATACTAGCGAAATTATTATTTTTTTTGTTTGTTCTATAAATGTGACATGCTTTAGGCTGTTATATACTACATTATAACCGAGATGATGTTTTTAGATCAAAATATGATAGTTTTTCTGAGATGGTGCAGACAACGTTAACCCTCATATAAATTAAATGTATTCCATGGTGGAATCCTGCTTGCACAATCTAATCTATTCAATCTAACCTAATCATAGGCACAATCAATAGAGTCAAAATCACTCACTTTTATTTTCTTGCCTTTCTGCTATTCCTCCCGTCTGAGAAAGATCACCAAAGTCATCAAAATCAGGTATTTACCACTGTATGCAACAAGTCTCACAAACTCGAATTATCTCTCTTGCAAACTGACAGATTTAACACCCGCACCATATGATGTCTGACCGGACAATTGCTAATTTGTAAAAAAAAAGGGGGTCCTTTACGTCCTCACAGGAAATTTTCCTTTTAGGGACCTGAGTTGATGATACGCTAAAAGAAGAAAAGGAGGGAAAGAAAAGGGCAAGACCAAGCAATCCCGACCGTGATAGGACCCCGGCCCCGCTCTCCATGAATAAGGGAGCGCTCTCCATGAATAAGGGAGGGGGGTGGGGCAATGAGAAATATACTCGGGGATAATTTTTCCTTTATATGCGTTGACTTCCTAGGGGAAGGACCATTAAAAACATGGATTTTTAATTCAATTTTAGTTTCGTTAAGAAAAAGATAAAACTCAGGACCACCTGTTAGAAGGTTTAAAAGTGACAACATTGTGAGAAAAATATAAAGAACATGCGCAAAACGTAATACTGATCTTCTATAGGGTAGTAACATTTGGATACATCATTTCATTGACGCACGCATGAGTTGCTATGCGGCATTTGTTTATTTTAAATAGGATAAAAAAGATCTATCTGCGTTGTCCGTCGACCTCCCCGCCACTACAATAGTCGCAGGGGAGGCGACGTCACATTAGCAGTATTAACTGAGAGAGGAAACAGCTATCCTCTCGTTTATATAATCATGTTTTTATGTTTATTGTGTAATCCGAAAACAGGAGTTTAAAACCATCAGGAAAAAAAACAAAAAAAAACACGCACACGCCCGCGAGGTGGGGCAATGCCCTTCCCTCCCTGCGAGCTGTGTGTCCCCTTTGTTTAAGTTAATACCGTTGACAAATGACGATCATATATTTATGCTGGCTTTTTTATTTTGCCCCCCATTTAGGGAGTCCAGAATTACAAGGGACTTACAGTGATTTTTTAATTGTGAGAATTTCCTCAGACGACAGATCTCTGCTCCCCGCGAGAGCGCTGAGGGCCATGAGATAGGTGTCTGGTTTAGGGACGGACACTTTATTTTTTGTCACAAAACAGTAGGTATCCGTTAATAAGTTGATGAGAGCCTAGCTCGGGGCTCTGCTTCTGCCTAGCAGTCACCATAGAGGTGAGGCAGAGCTCCAGGTAGCCTCTCAGGTCTTTTTCTTCTGGTTTTTGGGTTGTTATGAACACAAAGTCTCTGTGACTATCGACTTTTTTGAGGACTTTTGCTAATTTGCGAAACGAACTAACTTTATGTAGGCCACGACCTCTCAAAGGGGTGAGAACCGTGTCAGTGTATTAACCAATCATATGAACACCTTAATTGTCCGGCACGTGCGCTCTCAAAATCCACTGACCAATAGCCGACGAGAACGACATCACTGCAGGACGGTCAAGTCATGCAATCCAATTGGGCGGTGTTTATGATGCTCCCCGTGTCGACCACTGTTGCGTCTTCAAATGTCCAGTGTCAATTGTATTGGATGATTCTCAACGCCCAATACCAAACGCTTATAACTTTTATCAACGCAACTTTTAACTTGTACAGACAGCCCCACTCCCGTCATCCTCCCGGCCCCACCCCCACACACCCAGCTTTTTCTTAGCGTACAACCACCTCATGTCCCAAATAGAATCTTATTCTGGGGACACAAATAGAAATTTACATACATTCAAGTCGTGGTCAAAACAACGTTTATGCTTGCGGCCATTGTCACCTAGGCGAGACCATGAAATCTTGGCGAAAAATGTTTAATATCTTTATTGTACAAAATAAAACAAACTAACAAAAACCGATTTTATCTCACAGAATATTATCAAGCTGTTCTCGCAACAACAACAACAACAACAACAACAACAACAACAACAACAACAACAACAACACCACTTCAGGGAGTTATTCCATGAAAAATGCATGGATGTATAATTTCTATTCGATTTTGTTTTCGCTGTGTACAAAAGGAAACAAACAAACTGACAATAACCGATTTTATCTTACAGAATATGATCATGCTGTTCTGGCAACAATAACAAAAACACTTAACAGAGTTATTCCATAAAATCGCATGGATGTATTATATATTTTCTATTCGGAAAAAAACCACCCGAATGTTATGCTTAAAGTATTCCCATACACGTTTTAGGATTGGACATGAAACGGTTACCGAAGGTGCTTTTCCTCAGGCCCGTACAGACACTTCGGCATGCTTGAATTCTTTGACATTCAACAAGGCTTGAGTCGGTTTCGTGTAATCCCTTTGCCTAATCAGTCAAATTATACAAGTCATAAAAAATGTTCCCGGCAGATATCAAACCATACGTGCAGAAGTATCGTCTGTTTCTCACGCGGGCTTAAAGCTTAATTAAATTACATCCTTTACCCAACTCACAAATAGCAATTAACTCTAGTTCAGTGCTGGTAACGCTGTACGCGTCCCCTTGGTAACAAGGAAGGCGCCTCTAAAAAAAGAGTGACATGAGACCCGTAAGGGTGTCTAAGCCAGCCCGGAAACGAGACCCCTTCCGTATGCGCGCGCATATGCCGCCATCTTATCATTCTCAACTCAGCGCCCAACAGGACTGGTCGCTATACTGTACGCTCCGACTGTTTTCAGTCTTGTTGCTTTGTCTTCTGACTTTGGCTTCTACCCCTTGGTCTGCCGCCTAGCTTGGTCTGCATCCTTGCTGTTATCGGGTGAGCTTTCTTGTTTTTGTAAACTTTGGCGACATTTTGTCGCATGTTTGTGAACTTGTGAAATTTTCTGGAAGAAAGTTTGTTTTCGTGAGTTCGCTTTACCATGGCGGTTAACGCCAAGCCTAAACTAGTTCGAGACAGGCTTCGGCTACAGCTTCTCCTACTGCTAGTTTAGCTTCGTCTAAGTTCTCGTCTAGAAGGAAGAGTGCTGGGAAAACCGCTACTTCACTTTCTGATTCGGGTATCGATAGATGTCTGAAGGTTGTTGACAAATCTTCGTCCGCCATGTTGTCCGTTTAAAAGGACAAGGTCACGCTTGGTGACAAAGATGTTTTGAATTTTGTTAAACATGTTGTTGGTCGGGGGCTCCTGGCTATTCAGGTGTCTTGCCCTCCAATATTGCTTCGTTGCTTCTGACTGTTAGTTCCCAGGTATCAACGTTGGCGGCCGATTTGTGTCGCGCTTTTGCGAACTTGTATGATGTTTTCTTGTAGAAATTTTTCGTAAGTTCGTTATGTCATGGCGGAGTACGCCAAGATTGATCCAGTTTGAGACAGACTACTGCTGCAGCGTCTCCTACTAAGGAAGCTTTCTTGTTTAGAAAGAGTAAGAGTGTCGGATTTACAGCCATTTCACTTTCAGAACCGGGAACAGACAGATGTTTGGATGTTTTGGTCGACAAGCCGTCGGCCTCCATTTTGTCCACTTTTAGGGACAAGGTCACGCGTGGTGACAAAGATGTTTGTGTTGATAAGGTTGTTGTTGTGTCGGAGGCATCTGGTGGTTCAGGTGTTTTGCCCTCCGACATTGTGTTGTTGTTTCTGACGTTTAGTTCGCAGGTTTCGACATTTCGGTTTTGACGGCAACTTTAGCAGAACTTCGTTCACTTCAGTCTGGCGTTTTCGATGTTCGTCTTCGGGGTGTATCCGGTCTTTGCCTTTGGCTTCCACTTCCGGTTCCACCTCTGCAACTGTTTCTGCTTTGGATTCAACTTCCGTTCTGCAAGCGGAAGTGCACGCTTCGCAGCTTGGCTACGGTCGTCTTGTGTCCTTGCTGCAGGAGCCTTGGCTCGTTTAAGGTATGTTTTCTCCACTCGTTGCCGGGTTCTCCGGTGACAGTGGTGTGCGAACGCAGGAGCGAGTAGACCGTGATCGCGGCGAAAGCACCGAAACCCCCGCCGTTAATCCGCATTGAGCGCTTTCGGTAGAGGCTAGGAGCCCTGTTGTTCGTAAGGATTTGTCGTACCACTCTCTCAGAGGTTCAGGTACTTCATTTCCTCTTCCGCCCTGGGGGCAGGAAGTTGAGGGTGACTCCGGAGCTGACCAGGAGAGTCTCTCTGGGGTCACCTACCTGACTACGATGGCGAGCAGGAAGGTTAATGAGGGTGCGTCCGCGGGTGCGGACGAGACCCAGCTTACTTGCCGTTCAAGTTGTCCAGCGCAGTGACGTGGGCAGCGGAAAACGGCATTTAGGTTTTGTGGAAGTTGGTGATTCTTGGATCGACTGGGAACGTCTTTCCGGGGGTCACCTTCCTGATTGCGATTGCGAGCATGAAGGAAAGGTTAACGAGGGTGCTTCCATATGAGGGTGCGTCCACGGGGATGGACGACACCCAGCTTAACTTGCCGTTCAAGTTGTCCAGCGCAGTGACGTGGGCGGCGGAAAACGGCATTTAAGTTTTGACCGGAAGGGGTGGTTGAGAGCAAGGCGTAACTTACTCCACCTCTGTCTGGTTCCGACTTCCGGAAGTTCGGAGGAACAGGATGTTCTCTTCAGCTTTCGGGAATCGTTGTCCATTGCCCTGGAGTTGGCACATGGCCGCGTGTAGCCGGGTTCACCGGTGAAAGTGGTGTACGTTCGCAGGAGGAATGTAGCACGCATTTTCGCGGCTGGGCAACGTAATCTTCCGCCCTGGGGGCAGGAAGTTGTTGGGCTGGGTGATTCTTGGGTTGACCATGCGGGTCTCTCTGGGGGTCACCTTCCTAACTCTGATACCAAGCAGGAAGGAGAGGCTTGTGAGGGTGTGTCCACGGTAGTGGATGACACCCAGCTTATCCTGCCGTTCAAGTTGTCCAGCGTATTGACGGGGGCAGTGGAAAACGGCATTTAGGTTTTGACAGGAAGGGGTGGCTGGGAGAAATTTTTACTTCTTCCACCTCTACCTTTGTTCGACGACTTCCGGAGGTTGGAGGAACGGGAAGTTCTCTTCCGCGGTCGGGAATCGTCGTTCATTGCCCTGAAGATGGCAAATGTCTTGATTTTTTACTTCCGCTTTCTCCCGGGGGGCAGGAAGTGAGCAGTAGGGCTGATTTCTTTGTTGGACTATTTAGTCAAACAGAGTCAGCTTCCGGATTGCACGGTTGTGCTTGACGGCTGTTCAATTGAAGGTGCTTCTGCTTTACTGAAAAGCACTGATTTTAGGTTCCGTTTCATGTTAGCAAGTGCAGTGGCGCTCGCAGCTGAAATGGTTCGAGGTACAAAGGGATCTTCCGGTGTGTTTCTTTGCATCCGGTTGGTTCTGATGTTTACTAATCCATGGCCGGTTTTGCGGCTGTGCTTCCGGTACAGGATGGGATAGCCTTCTACCGTTAACACTGTGGTGTTGGTAGTCGGCACTTTTCAGCCTTTGGCTCCCGGTTCCGTTACTGCGGTTCCTTTGCTGTTTTACAGGCTGTATCCACTTCCTCTTCCAGTCTTTCAGCTGGAAGGAGACAGGTGGATGGAGTATCTGGTTATGGAGTTCTGGTGTTTGGAAATTTTTTTCAAAACTTTTCCGATTTTTGGCAAGTTTTGCCTTATCGGGATTGGTGACTGGTTCTCATCATTTTGATGATCGTTATGTTTTCGAACAAGGGGAGGCTCATACTTCAGCTGTGTCGCTGTTCGCGGCAGTTTGTAGTGGATTTGAGCCTTCTGAGGAGTATCTTTGGGTGTTAAGTTCTTAGATTCTCTGGCGGGGTCTTTTTGTATTTGTGGAAGTTTTCACAAGCGAGTCTTCTTTGTCACCACTACCTTTTTGGACAACGCTCGACTTTATACCTGTGGCGGTGTTGCTTTAGCTTGTGTCTTACGCTCTAGTAGCTTGTCACTCGCGGAGCGCTTTCTGTAGGCTTGGGCTAACTCCAAGCTTAAGAACTTAGGTTCTCTTTTTTCGTTCTACGGAACCGCCCTCGGGTTTGACAAACATCCTTCTGGATTTGGATAGCTAGGAGAAACTGTCTGTAAGATCAAGATCTCCTAGCTCTGGTAGATTGTGGCTTCGGTTTCTTATGATTGGCTCTTTTGAACAAAACTTGCTTTTATTCTCTCGCCTGGGCGGTTACGTTCTAACTGGATATCTTTGTGGTCCGACAGGACTCAGATACAAAGGATGTAACTTTGCGGGTTTTTTACCTGAGAGTAAGCCTCTGCCTTTAAAGTATTGTTCTTTTGGCTAGGCTTTAATCTCTTTCTTGTGGGAAAGGTCTCTTTTTGAGGCCACTTCTATGCACGCGGGCTTTTATCTTTCAAAGAGACGTTCACGGTAAAAGGGAAGCGCAAGGCAGGCTTTGGCTGTTGTTTGTTTCCAAACGAATAGCTTCAGGCTGGCTGTTATCTACTTTAGCTTTTGACTCTATACCCTCACTTTCACAGGGTCTTTATCTTAGATCGTTTTGGCTACCTGTTGGTCGCACAGTACGGATCTTTCCTATCTTGGTTCCAGACCTCTTAAGGCTGGCAAGAAGGCGTTTTTGCTTTCTCACATTCGAATTTTACGGATGTCTACTGTAAGGGTATCCTGGAGATACTTAGGGGCTTCCGCCTCAACTCTGGATTTGGTCCAGAGTCTTTATATATAGGGGTTTTGGCGTGTTTGTTCACTTGTCACTTAGACTGGCTTGGTACAAAGTGCTTTTTTCTTACGGAAAGAACTCCTCTTCTCCGTTTAATACAGCTGGCGATCCACCTATTCTGGGTTTCCGTTTTTTCTTACATGTCTTATTTTTAAGACTTTATGTATTTTCTGTCGCATTGTTACGGCTTGGTGCAGCGTTGCTTTAACACGTTTCAAGACTAGCCTGGCGGATCTACACGGAAAACGGCCAAGCTTACTCTAGTAGCTTCTGTGAGAAGTGTGAGCAAGCGTACTTTCTGGCTATTTATATGTACAGCTTTTTCAAGAAAGGCTGATCTATGACTTTTAGATTTCTTTGAAATGTTCTGGCTTTTGAGCGGAAAATGGATTAAACAAGCTTCAAATTGCTTTTTCAATTCATGAAGCAAGAGTTTGGCTCCTTTAGAGTCTCGTTTAGTCACTTAAACTTTTCGGTTTTCGAAGATTTTTTCTGATTCGCACGGATCTTGTTAGATTGTTGAATCAAAGGTCACTTGCCGTGTCTTTCATCTCTGTCGTGATTTAACCTAGGCGTTCTTGCGGAAAACGGGGAAAACCAGCTTCCTATTGCATTTTCAATTCATGAAGCAAGAGTTTGGCTCTTTTAGAGTCAGGTTTAGCCATTTTTAATATTTCTGACTTTCACGGATCTTGTTAGATCATTGAATCAAAGGGCTTTTGCCTTATCTTTCAGCTTCGTCGTGATTTGACTTTGAACGGTTGGAAACAACGTTAATCACTGAGTTTAGGATGGTAGAGGTCTATCTACTCTGGTAGAGGTACGACTTTTTGCGCTACCTGCTATGGTAGCCGCAGGACAAGTCCTTCTTCTTTGATTTTCGGTAAGTACCCGCCACCTATAGTAGCAATCTGCTATTTGTGAGTTGGGTAAAGGATGTAATTTAATTAAAAATTTTATAAATAAATTTTCATTTAATTAATACTTACCCAACTCACAACGTTTATTCCCTCCCACCTCCCCGCTGTGGTTGGTACTGGGGTCTAAAAAAGAGTGAGTTGGGCTTCGTTTCGAATGATAAGATGGCGGCATATGCGCGCGCATACGGAAGGGGTCTCGTTTCCGGGCTGGCTTAGACACCCTTACGGGTCTCATGTCACTCTTTTTTTAGAGGCGCCTTCCTTGTTACCAAGGGGACGCGTACAGCGTTACCAGCACTGAACTAGAGTTAATTGCTATTTGTGAGTTGGGTAAGTATTAATTAAATGAAAATTTATTTATAAAATTTTTAATTATGATCAAAGCACTCTCTGAATGGTAACATGAAAGCACAGCTGTTTAATATTTTCCCACACACACACACGCACACGTGCGCACGAGAAAACATAAGACTTTTATAAGTAATGTGATTAATCAACATGAAATAAACTTTTTTGTTGGCTTCTAGCGTGAAAAAGCGCGTGGGTGGCACGAACATTTTCATAATAATAAACATCACCTTTATCACAGACTTATATCCCATTTCGTGACACCTACCACTACTCCACTACATCAAAGGATGTCTGTTGAGATAATCGAATGGTTCAAAACTTTCAAACCTGCGCGCATATTCTAAGCCGACTAACACATAATAGTCAAGGACATCATAAAATGGTTCTCGGGGAAAACTTGACCGAGGGCCATTTTACGACGTCCTTGACTAGATAGTGTTTATGGCCAAACCAAGCACAACCCGAGTGTGTCAAGTATACTCATGTGCATTGCTTCTTGGACAATGTAAAGAACACCGAAAGTACTTCAATGCCGTTCTCGAGTTACGTTGACTTTTACAAAGGTTGCAGCTGACACGGCTTACGTAATCCGGTTTCCTGGTCATGTGTGTGAAAATGTGTCCATTAAAAGCATAATCTTTAATTCATATATTATTTCAAAAAAGATGTTAAAACTAAGGACCACCTTTTGTTAAAAACTTTAAGAGTGAAACGTTATGTGAAAAATAGAGAAACTGTGGCCTATTATGTGTTTTCGCCGGTAGGTGTCAATTGGCAGGCCAGGCACTTAATCACGCTTGACTCCCCTCCGCTTAAGCGGCAATCGTTTAGCAAGCGCCGGTGTCTGCTTCAAGAAAGCCCTTCACACCCAGATTAAGTGAGGGAACATCGAATAGTGACATTTTTCGATGTGATTTTTCGATTTCATAAACAACAATTTTGAAAAATGATATAAAAGAGATAAATATTTTGCAAATACCGTATCTGGGTGGTCTAAATCAGGCTACCATAACAGTCTCGTTGTATGCCTTTTTTTTCTTCCATGTATATACAACTATTGCAACAACAATAAAGAGTTAACAGGCAAGTGATATTTAATTTAGAAATGGAATACGCTTTAATTTAAAACAAAAGCACAACGAACAAGATGTTTTAATTTATTTCGCTCCAAGTCAAAATTTAAGCAAAACATCTAAATAGTTTTAAATGCGCACGGAGGAATGTAGGATTACCAAAACCGGCAAAATCAACACTGGGCAAAACTTGATTTAAAAGAACGCCCCCCCCCCCCCCCCCCCCTGTAGAATGTGCACTGCTAGATGCGTTGGCGGCATCCCATCCTGCCTCTCCCAACTTGCCGTATCCCAGTCTGCCTTACCCAATTTGCCGCATCCCGGCCTGCTGCTTTGTGTGTGTTAGTGCGTGTGTATTTGTGTTTGTGAGGCAGGGAAAGAGAGAGAGAGAGAGAGAGAGAGAGAGAGAGAGAGAGAGAGAGAGAGAGAGAGAGAGAGAGAGAGAAAATAGAGAGAGAGAGGGGGAGACAGAGAAAGAGAGAGAGAGAGAGGGGGAGAGAGAGAAAGGGGGAGAGAGAGAGAAAGAGAGAGAGAGAGAGAGAGAGAGAGAGAGAGAGAGAGAGAGAGAGAGAGAGACACACACACACATACACAGAGAAAGAGAGAGAGAGAGAGAGATGTCAACAAAATCAAGGAAAAGAAAAGCCTAACAAAGAATTTCAAGTGCCAGGCCTTCCTCAGCGGCGTTTAATTCTGCGAGACGCCAATTCATGCATCAAGTACTAAGCAACACAATACCATAGTTAATTCTGTTACGAAACACAAAGCAAATATTTCAAAGATAAAATCTACAAGACTTGACTAAAATTAATGTAAAAAATCAACAACAAGAAGAAACAGAGGCGAAAACAGTATTTGACTTTCAATGAAACCTGCGCGCATATTCTAAGCCGACTAACACATAATTGTTAAGGACATCATAAAATGGTTCTCGGTGAAAACTTGACCGAGGGCCATTTTACGACGTCCTTGACTCGAGTGTGTGACGTATTCTCATATGCGCTGCTTCTTGGGCAAGGTAAAGAACACCAATACTTCAATGCAGTTCTCGAGCTACGTTGACTTTTACAAAGGGTACAGCTGACACGGCTTACGTAATCTGGTTTCCTGGTCATTTGTGTGAAAAATCTTCACAATGCACTAGTAGCAACAATGGTGTTCACCAGAAGCCCTTTCACCAGCAAAATGGATGCTATAGGTGCAGTGGGAGGAGGTGTGTGCTGTGCGGGGGGCACTTGCAGGAGACGAGGACATTCCACAGTGTTGTTAATAGAGGTACACACAATATCAGAACTTTCATGTCCTGTGACACAACCAACTTGGTTTACCTAATTGACTGTGGCAAATGCAAAAAATGTCAGTATGTCGGCGAAACTGGACAGACACTTAAAAAACGTTTCTATGGCCACAGGCACAACATCAAACACTACAAAGATCATGCAGGACACACGGACAGTACATCAAAATATACACGAGAAGATACAATGGTCGCTAAACATTTTAATCTCCCTGGACATACACTAGCAGACATGCAATGCACAGCCATAGAAAAAATCCATGCAGAAGACATTGCTTTGAGAAAAAGAAGAGAAAGGTTCTGGAGACATCAGCTGCAGACCAATTTCCCTGACGGACTTAATGTGTTTGACTAATTGACTGTTGCTACCCTCTGTATTTGTTATTGCGAGGCTGTTCGCGGATATAATGTTTGGATATTTTTCTATAATTATCCCTTTGTTGTTCGCAGCAGAGTACACAACGTCTTTTGACGCTATCAACAAGATAAACAGTGTCCTATGGCTATAAACTTATCAGCCTTGTAACATGTTAGCTCCCTGGATCGCATTCAACACCTGGAAGTATGTGTGTGTGTGCGTGTGGGAGTGAGTGTGCTCAAGTGTATGTGCTTGCAAACATATGACGTTTTACCTTTACTGCTTACTTTAGAGAGAGAGAGAGAGAGAGAGAGAGAGAGAGAGAGAGAGAGAGAGAGAGAGAGAGAGAGAGAGAGAGAACAATAGCAAATTTGCACGTGTTTTATCTATTTTTAGAATGACGTCATTTGTATTCTTACGTAATTTCCTTTCTGTTTTTACGTCATCGTTTGTTTTGATTCCATTACATGATTACTGAAGAAGGAGTTTTCACTCCGAAATATTTATTTCATTTTGGTGTTTGGGTGTTATTTTTTATTCTTAAAAATCTGTCCGACAAAGAAAACTGCCCAACGAATATAGATAACTCGGTCGAAAAAAATACTACCAGCAAAATATCTAAACCCCCCCCCCCCTCCCACCTCCGCCGAAGAAAGAGCACGGGATTCAATACATGATGATAGTTATTAAACACAAAGCAGTTGTAGCTAGGTTCAAGGCAATCACAAGATAGGAAAGCTTTCGAGTCATCGACAATCATTCGGAGGTGTGTTTTGGAACAAATGTTGGAGAAAAGGGTAAATGTCGGCTTCTTTTACAGACACTATCTAGTCTTATGTTTCTTATTTGTTTGACCCTCTTAGGATTATGGAGTTTTATGCACTGCCTTTTATAGTTAACTAAACTTTTGTATTTGAATTAGCCCATTGCAGTTGGTGTAGGCCTTAAGCTTATTTAAATCGCTTGTCCAGTATTTAATTTAGTTCTCAATTTTTGTATGAACTCAAATGTTTAGTGTTCTTAGTATGTCTTGCTAAACTAAGTTCTATTTAATCAGAGTATGTTTGCGTGTGCTTATACTTAGTGATATTGTAAAGCGCATAGTGCTTTTCGTTATGCGCTATGGAAATCTCCTTAATAAATAAATAAATAAATAAATAAATAAACATTCAAAACTGTGTAAAATGGTCGAACTGAAGTTTTTGCACAACAAATATGACCATAACAATTATTTCTTAAACTCAAAGTACTGGACAAATTAACCCCTTCGTTGTGAAGTTACACACGCGCAATGTCGAGACAAATTCATCAAAGACATGAACGCAATCATCCATGGAAAACGCGCTGATCATGCCTGTAAGGGCTGTTTTAAAGTCACTGAATGTCTAATGTTGATTGAGGTACACCATGTATGGTAACACTTATCTCCCAATACCCCCACGGACAGTTCTAGAACCCCTTGCAATGCTTAAAAGATAAACTCATTTCCTCACTTCATTTTGGCAGTTCAAAACTGTCAAAAACATGATTTCACATTTTGGTCATGCTCGCAATAGTTATCTCCAATCGATGCTTCATAATATTCTGCATGTTTTAGTTCTGCAGTTGCTCATACATCTTTTTATAGACATCTGAAGACGTGTGCTGCTCACATACAGATCAGCATAAATCCATTTACTACTTAGATTGTTTAGTGTCTATATGTTATTTGCTTGTCTGTCTGTCTTGTGCGTACTCCTTCTCAAACATAAACAAACTCGGACATATTCAAAGATAGTCTACATAATTATGATCCAGAGACAGCCAGCATGCCTCTTCCTTGTTCTCCGACAAAAGAAAACTTCCTTGTGGCCTATTGTGTGTTTTCGCCGGTAGGTGTCAATTGGCAGGCCAGGCACTTAATCACGCTTGACTCCCCTCCGCTTAAGCGGCAATCGTTTAGCAAGCCCCGGTGTCTGCTTCAAGAAAACCCTTCACACCCAGATTAGTGAGGGAACATCGAATAGTGACATTTTTCGATGTGATTTTCGATTTCATAAACAACAATTTTGAAAAATGATATAAAAGAGATAAATATTTTGCAAATACCGTATCTGGGTGGTCTAAATCAGGTTTCTTGTCAAACGTAAAATGCAGTATAGAAAAAACCCGTTGTGTTGGAATTTAAGACTAAATCAATTTGGGTCTACTTGTAGAAACAGTGTTAATAAATGTTCAACAAATGCTGAAAGAAACAATTGGCAGCACCCTTGAAACGCTTGGCATGTATATTAAATGTTGAATGTATATTGGTTAAGAACAAAAGTAAGGCAATTTCGTTACTTTTGATTTGGACCCCTACCTCAATAGTTCTTTGAATGTTCGCCTTCTTTTATATTTACGGTACCGAGAAGCCTTCAACAGATGTATACATGTATAACTAATTCAATAAGTTTTTCGAAGCATCCTATTCTAAACTCTTACGTTAAATGTCTGACCTTTTTGTTTTTGTTTTTATTTGTTTCTGTTGGGTTTCAAACAACATTCTGTGAGATAACCTTTAAGGTCATCGCCGTAACAAGAACACTGTTCTTCCTTTTTAGGCTTTTATAGTCCATACAATATTTGCTGGCTTACACCCGTCAATTTTACGTGTATCAGTTCATGAAATATTTGCCGGCTTTTACCCATCTATGTTATCTTTCCCCGGTCAAGGCAATATCTTGAAATGATTGTTGAAACTTCAGAGAACCCTTTGCTTAAAGTTCCAAAGATTGTTTTTGTTTTGGAGCTTTCCATTCTTTTCGATCATGAACAAGGAAATAGCTGAATGAGTATGACGCATTCTCTAAAGCTGTCCTGGGGTACAGAACGGATGTGATCACACACTTATCGCTCGCTTGAGTAATTCTTTAATCACACAAGAAGCTTTTGTGGTGTTTTGTTTTCTTGAAATAGTGACACGTTACCTGGCACACTTAAGCAGGTTTCATGCCCCCCCTCCCTACCCATTGGGAATACAGACCACTTGAACAAATCTGAGTGTGTGGAGTTACGCCCTGGAGTCATACTCGCCGGAGGAAAAAGGGTGAGTTCTTGGCTTTGTGGCGCCAATAACAAGTCATTGATGACGAATTGAGTCATCTGTCAGTAAAACGTAAAAACGGAGGAAGGTCTCTTATTCATATTTGCTTCTTTGGCTACCATAACTGTCTCGTTGTATGCCTTTTTTTTCTTCCAAGTATATACAACTATTGCAACAACAATAAAGAGCTAACAGGCAAGTGATATTTAATTTAGAAATGGAATACTCTTTAATTTAAAACAAAAGCACAACGAACAAGATGTTTTAATTTATTTCGCTCCAAGTCAAAATTTAAGCAAAACATCTAAATAGTTTTAAATGCGCATTTAGTCCGCTGTCGCACGGAGGAATGTAGGATTACCAAAACCGGCAAAATCAAAACTGGGCAAAACTTGATTTAAAAGAACGCCCCCCCCCCCCCCCTGTAGAATTTGCACTGCTAGATGCGTTGGCGGCATCCCATCCTGCCTCTCCCAACTTGCCGTATCCCAGTCTGCCTTACCCAATTTGCCGCATCCCGGCCTGCTGCTTTGTGTGTGTTAGTGCGTGTGTATTTGTGTTTGTGAGGCAGGGAAAGAGAGAGAGAGAGAGAGAGAGAGAGAGAGAGAGAGAGAGAGAGAGAGAGAGAGAGAGAGAGAGAGAGAGAGAGAGAGTGACTGAGAGAGAGAGAGAAAGAGAGAGAGAGAAAATAGAGAGAGAGGGGGAGAGAGAAAGAGAGAGAGAGAGGGGGGAGAGAGAGAAAGGGGGAGAGAGAGAGAAAGAGAGAGAGAAAGAGAGAGAGAGAGAGACACACACACACACACACTTACACAGAGAAAGAGAGAGAGAGATGTCAACAAAATCAAGGAAAAGAAAAGCCTAACAAAGAATTTCAAGTGGCAGCCCAAATTTTCGACCTGTTGCCAGGCCTTCCTCAGCGGCGTTTAATTCTGCGAGACGCCAATTCATGCATCAAGTACTAAGCAACACAATACCATAGTTAATTCTGTTACGAAACACAAAGCAAATATTTCAAAGATAAAATCTACAAGACTTGACTAAAATTAATGTAAAAAATCAACAACAAGAAGAAACAGAGGCGAAAACAGTATTTGACTTTCAATGTTTTTGCAGAGAACTTGTTTACGGCAATAGTGGAAACTAACATGTTTTATGAACGTGTTTATGTTTTGCAATCTTGTTTTCTGATTTATCCATCTATATATTTATTTACCTATTTTCACTTTACTTATTTAGTTCCGATCAAATGATCCGCTGCAAGAGCAGTTTGTAAATAAAATCAGCGATACAAAATGCCTCCGTTTCACTTAGATGGCGTATGGAAATAATTAATAACCTTATTTTATGATGGGTGACCTCATTGCAAATTGCTGAAATTTAAAAAACGATATCAAAAATAGAGTTACTAGACGGAGCCCTTCGGGGCGTTTAGTCATGCTTGAGACATATATTCACATGTTTTGATAGAGTATGTCCTTATCTGCGACCAAAAGACAAATTGTTGCTTCAACAGTGCTTTGAGCGGATCATTAAGTATTGCACTTTCGCGTCTAATAACGTACGGTGTCTAAAATTAAATACGGCGAAGTGGTCTGAGCCTACAATGTTTAAATGTGTACACTACATTGGGTGTGCACGTTAAAGATCCCACGATTGACAAAAGGGTCTTTCCTGGCAAAATTGCTTAGGCACAGTTAATAATTGTCTACCTATACCCGTGTGACTTGGAATAATAGGCCGTGAAAGGTAAATATGCGCCGAAATGGCTGCAATCTACTGGCCGTATAAAATTTCATCTCACACGGCATCACTGCAGAGCGCCTAGAACTGTACCCACGGAATATGCGCGATATAAGACTCATTGATTCATTGAAATGTTTGATTGCATAACTTCTAAAAACTAGTTCCATGGTCTCATCCCTCCCCCCATCTACCCCCCCGACCCCCCCCTCATCCCCTATTTTGTTTTAAATCTTTTTTCTTTTCTTTTCTTGCTCCTCTTACAGTATCACGGTAAATGTTCCCAAATAGATCCTAGTTACCTCAGAGGACGTTAATCCCCAAAGTCAGCCAGTCAGTCAGTCATTAAAGGCAAAAGCGAGGTAACGCACAACTGGGTCCGACCAGTAAAGCCGTCGCTGCCTGTGTGACAACCACCATAAAAATCTACCACAGCGGGAAACTTTCAAGTTAAGTATTTTCAACCATCATGTGCCCACATTACAATCAAAGGATGTCTGTTGAGATAATCGAATGGATCAAAACTTTGAAACCTGCGCGCATATTCTAAGCCGACTAACACATAATTGTTAAGGACATCATAAAATGGTTCTCGGTGAAAACTTGACCGAGGGCCATTTTACGACGTCCTTGACTCGAGTGTGTGACGTATTCTCATATGCGCTGCTTCTTGGGCAAGGTAAAGAACACCAATACTTCAATGCCGTTCTCGAGCTACGTTGACTTTTACAAAGGGTACAGCTGACACGGCTTACGTAATCTGGTTTCCTGGTCATTTGTGTGAAAAATCTGTCCGACAAAGAAAACTGCCCAACGAATATAGATAACTCGGTCGAAAAAAATACTACCAGCAAAATATCTAACCCCCCCCCTCCCACCTCCGCCGAAGAAAGAGCACGGGATTCAATACATGATGATAG
The DNA here is from genome assembly GCF_037325665.1 of Littorina saxatilis. Taxonomy (NCBI): domain Eukaryota; kingdom Metazoa; phylum Mollusca; class Gastropoda; order Littorinimorpha; family Littorinidae; genus Littorina; species Littorina saxatilis. Next base: position 3,380,156 of record NC_090259.1, on the reverse strand, counting down.
TTATTAAACACAAAGCAGTTGTAGCTAGGTTCAAGGCAATCACAAGATAGGAAAGCTTTCGAGTCATCGACAATCATTCGGAGGTGTGTTTTGGAACAAATGTTGGAGAAAAGGGTAAATGTCGGCTTCTTTTACAGACACTATCTAGTCTTATGTTTCTTATTTGTTTGACCCTCTTAAGATTATGGAGTTTTATGCACTGCCTTTTATAGTTAACTAAACTTTTGTATTTGAATTAGCCCATTGCAGTTGGTGTAGGCCTTAAGCTTATTTAAATCGCTTGTCCAGTATTTAATTTAGTTCTCAATTTTTGTATGAACTCAAATGTTTAGTGTTCTTAGTATGTCTTGCTAAACTAAGTTCTATTTAATCAGAGTATGTTTGCGTGTGCTTATACTTAGTGATATTGTAAAGCGCATAGTGCTTTTCGTTATGCGCTATAGAAATCTCCTTAATAAATAAATAAATAAATAAACATTCAAAACTGTGTAAAATGGTCGAACTGAAGTTTTTGCACAACAAATATGACCATAACAATTATTTCTTAAACTCAAAGTACTGGACAAATTAACCCCTTCGTTGTGAAGTTACACACGCGCAATGTCGAGACAAATTCATCAAAGACATGAACGCAATCATCCATGGAAAACGCGCTGATCATGCCTGTAAGGGCTGTTTTAAAGTCACTGAATGTCTAATGTTGATTGAGGTACACCATGTATGGTAACACTTATCTCCCAATACCCCCTCGGACAGTTCTAGAACCCCTTGCAATGCTTAAAAGATAAACTCCATTTCCTCACTTCATTTTGGCAGTTCAAAACTGTCAAAAACATGATTTCACATTTTGGTCATGCTCGCAATAGTTATCTCCAATCGATGCTTCATAATATTCTGCATGTTTTAGTTCTGCAGTTGCTCATACATCTTTTTATAGACATCTGAAGACGTGTGCTGCTCACATACAGATCAGCATAAATCCATTTACTACTTAGATTGTTTAGTGTCTATATGTTATTTGCTTGTCTGTCTGTCTTGTGCGTACTCCTTCTCAAACATAAACAAACTCGGACATATTCAAAGATAGTCTACATAATTATGATCCAGAGACAGCCAGCATGCCTCTTCCTTGTTCTCCGACAAAAGAAAACTTCCTTGTGGCCTATTGTGTGTTTTCGCCGATAGGTGTCAATTGGCAGGCCAGGCACTTAATCACGCTTGACTCCCCTCCGCTTAAGCGGCAATCGTTTAGCAAGCCCCGGTGTCTGCTTCAAGAAAACCCTTCACACCCAGATCAGTGAGGGAACATCGAATAGTGACATTTTTCGATGTGATTTTCGATTTCATAAACAACAATTTTGAAAAATGATATAAAAGAGATAAATATTTTGCAAATACCGTATCTGGGTGGTCTAAATCAGGTTTCTTGTCAAACGTAAAATGCAGTATAGAAAAAACCCGTTGTGTTGGAATTTAAGACTAAATCAATTTGGGTCTACTTGTAGAAACAGTGTTAATAAATGTTCAACAAATGCTGAAAGAAACAATTGGCAGCACCCTTGAAACGCTTGGCATGTATATTAAATGTTGAATGTATATTGGTTAAGAACAAAAGTAAGGCAATTTCGTTACTTTTGATTTGGACCCCTACCTCAATAGTTCTTTGAATGTTCGCCTTCTTTTATATTTACGGTACCGAGAAGCCTTCAACAGATGTATACATGTATAACTAATTCAATAAGTTTTTCGAAGCATCCTATTCTAAACTCTTACGTTAAATGTCTGACCATTTTGTTTTTGTTTTTATTTGTTTCTGTTGGGTTTCAAACAACATTCTGTGAGATAACCTTTAAGGTCATCGCCGTAACAAGAACACTGTTCTTCCTTTTTAGGCTTTTATAGTCCATACAATATTTGCTGGCTTACACCCGTCAATTTTACGTGTATCAGTTCATGAAATATTTGCCGGCTTTTACCCATCTATGTTATCTTTCCCCGGTCAAGGCAATATCTTGAAATGATTGTTGAAACTTCAGAGAACCCTTTGCTTAAAGTTCCAAAGATTGTTTTTGTTTTGGAGCTTTCCATTCTTTTCGATCATGAACAAGGAAATAGCTGAATGAGTATGACGCATTCTCTAAAGCTGTCCTGGGGTACAGAACGGATGTGATCACACACTTATCGCTCGCTTGAGTAATTCTTTAATCACACAAGAAGCTTTTGTGGTGTTTTGTTTTCTTGAAATAGTGACACGTTACCTGGCACACTTAAGCAGGTTTCATGCCCCCCCCCCCCTCCCTACCCATTGGGAATACAGACCACTTGAACAAATCTGAGTGTGTGGAGTTACGCCCTGGAGTCATACTCGCCGGAGGAAAAAGGGTGAGTTCTTGGCTTTGTGGCGCCAATAACAAGTCATTGATGACGAATTGAGTCATCTGTCAGTAAAACGTAAAAACGGAGGAAGGTCTCTTATTCATATTTGCTTCTTTGGCTACCATAACTGTCTCGTTGTATGCCTTTTTTTTCTTCCAAGTATATACAACTATTGCAACAACAATAAAGAGCTAACAGGCAAGTGATATTTAATTTAGAAATGGAATACTCTTTAATTTAAAACAAAAGCACAACGAACAAGATGTTTTAATTTAATTGGTTTAAACATAAGTTTATTTTTTTAACAAGGGTTACAATCATGACATGTATACAAAGTTCACAGAAACAGCAACAAGCTAGAAGCTTATAGTGGTGTTCCTGCATGACAGTACAACATAAGGCGGTAACGGGTGAAAAATGTGTCTCAATAAACCAAATCTATTAATAACGTTAATTTAATTCGCTCCAAGTCAAAATTTAAGCAAAACATCTAAATAGTTTTAAATGCGCATTTAGTCCGCTGTCGCACGGAGGAATGTAGGATTACCATAACCGGCAAAATCAAAACTGGGCAAAACTTGATTTAAAAGAACGACCCCCCCCCCCCCCCCCCCCCCTTGTAGAATTTGCACTGCTAGATGCGTTGGCGGCATCCCATCCTGCCTCTCCCAACTTGCCGTATCCCAGTCTGCCTTACCCAATTTGCCGCATCCCGGCCTGCTGCTTTGTGTGTGTTAGTGCGTGTGTATTTGTGTTTGTGAGGCAGGGAAAGAGAGAGAGAGAGAGAGAGAGAGAGAGTGACTGAGAGAGAGAGAGAAAGAGAGAGAGAGAAAATAAAGAGAGAGAGGGGGAGAGAGAGAGAAAGAGAGAGAGAGAGGGGGGAGAGAGAGAAAGGGGGAGAGAGAGAGAAAGAGAGAGAGAAAGAGAGAGAGAGAGAGAGAGAGACACACACACACACATACACAGAGAAAGAGAGAGAGAGAGATGTCAACAAAATCAAGGAAAAGAAAAGCCTAACAAAGAATTTCAAGTGGCAGCCCAAATTTTCGACCTGTTGCCAGGCCTTCCTCAGCGGCGTTTAATTCTGCGAGACGCCAATTCATGCATCAAGTACTAAGCAACACAATACCATAGTTAATTCTGTTACGAAACACAAAGCAAATATTTCAAAGATAAAATCTACAAGACTTGACTAAAATTAATGTAAAAAATCAACAACAAGAAGAAACAGAGGCGAAAACAGTATTTGACTTTCAATGTTTTTGCAGAGAACTTGTTTACGGCAATAGTGGAAACTAACATGTTTTATGAACGTGTTTATGTTTTGCAATCTTGTTTTCTGATTTATCCATCTATATATTTATTTACCTATTTTCACTTTACTTATTTAGTTCCGATCAAATGATCCGCTGCAAGAGCAGTTTGTAAATAAAATCAGCGATACAAAATGCCTCCGTTTCACTTAGATGGCGTATGGAAATAATTAATAACCTTATTTTATGATGGGTGACCTCATTGCAAATTGCTGACATTTAAAAAACGATATCAAAAATAGAGTTACTAGACGAAGCCCTTCGGGGCGTTTAGTCATGCTTGAGACGTATATTCACATGTTTTGATAGAGTATGTCCTTATCTGCGACCAAAAGACAAATTGTTGCTTCAACAGTGCTTTGAGCGGATCATTAAGTATTGCACTTTCGCGTCTAATAACGTACGGTGTCTAAGATTAGATACGGCGAGGTGGTCTGATCCTACAATGTTTAAATGTTTTATTGCATAACTTCTAAAAACTAGTTCCATGGTCTCATCCCTCCCCCCATCTACCCCCCCCCCCTCATACCCTATTTTAAAAAAAAATCTTTTTTCATTTCTTTTCTTGCTCCTCTTACAGTATCACAGTAAATGTTCCCAAATAGATCCTAGTTACCTAAGAGGACGTTAATCCCCAAAGTCAGCCAGTCAGTCAGTCATTAAAGGCAAAAGCGAGGTAACGCACAACTGGGTCCGACCAGTAAAGCCGTCGCTGCCTGTGTGACAACCACCATAAAAATCTACCACAGCGGGAAACTTTCAAGTTAAGTATTTTCAACCATCATGTGCCCACATTCAACTTTACAATCAAAGGATGTCTGTTGAGATAATCGAATGGATCAAAACTTTGAAACCTGCGCGCATATTCTAAGCCGACTAACACATGGGTGGCCGGCCGGGTGGCCGAGTGGTAACGCACTTGCGCTCGGAAGCGAGAGGTTGCGTGTTCAGGCCTGGGTCAGGCCGCAATTTTCTCCCCCCTTTCCTAACCTAGGTGGTGGGTTCAAGTGCTAGTCTTTCGGATGAGACGAAAAACCGAGGTCCCTTCGTGTACACTACATTGGGGGTGTGCACGTTAAAGATCCCACGATTGACAAAAGGGTCTTTCCTGGCAAAATTGTATAGGCATAGATAAAAATGTCCACCAAATACCCGTGTGACTTGGAATAAAGTATAAAAAATTCCATCTCACACTGCATTAAGTCTCAGGGCTTGGAAACATGAATACACGCATGCAGGAAAAAACAAGTCGCGTAAGGCGAAAATACAATATTTAGTCAAGTAGCTGTCGAACTCACAGAATGAAACTGAACGCAATGCCATTTTTCAGCAAGACCGTATACTCGTAGCATCGTCAGTCCACCGCTCATGGCAAAGGCAGTGAAATTGACAAGAAGAGCGGGGTAGTAGTTGCGCTAAGAAGGATAGCACGCTTTTCTGTACCTCTCTTTGTTTTAACTTTCTGAGCGTGTTTTTAATCCAAACATATCATATCTATATGTTTTTGGAATCAGAAACCGACAAGGAATAAGATGAAAGTGTTTTTAAATTGATTTCGACAATTTAATTTTGATAATAATTTTTATATATTTAATTTTCAGAGCTTGTTTTTAATCCCAATATAACATATTTATATGTTTTTGGAATCAGCAAATGATGGAGAATAAGATGAACGTAAATTTGGATCGTTATATAAATTTTTATTTTTTTTTTACAATTTTCAGATTTTTAATGACCAAAGTCATTAATTAATTTTTAAGCCACCACGCTGAAATGCAATACCGAAGTCCGGGCTTCGTCGAAGATTACTTGACCAAAATTTCAACCAATTTGGTTGAAAAATGAGGGCGTGACAGTGCCGCCTCAACTTTCACGAAAAGCCGGATATGACGTCATCAAAGACATTTATCAAAAAAATGAAAAAAACGTTCGGGGATTTCATACCCAGGAACTCTCATGTCAAATTTCATAAAGATCGGTCTAGTAGTTTAGTCTGAATCGCTCTACACACACACACAGACAGACAGACACACACACATACACCACGACCCTCGTTTCGATTCCCCCTCGATGTTAAAATATTTAGTCAAAACTTGACTAAATATAAAAATGGGTAGCGCCGTATACTGTATGGCAGCTCGCTTTCCCCAGGGAGAAAGCAGCCCGAATTTCTGTGAGGTTACCCTCATGGACTATATAAAATCTTATCCTTATCCTTATAATTGTTAAGGACATCATAAAATGGTTCTCGGTGAAAACTTGACCGAGGGCCATTTTACGACGTCCTTGACTCGAGTGTGCGCTGCTTCCTGGGCAAGGTAAAGAACACCGAAAATACTTCAATGCCGTTCTCGAGCTACGCTGACTTTTACAAAGGGTACAGCTGACACGGCTTACGTAATCTGGTTTCCTGGTCATTTGTGGGAAACATCTGTCCGACAAAGAAGAAGAAGAAGAAGTGCGCGCAGAGAGAGAGAGAGAGAGAGAGAGAGAGAGAGAGAGAGACAGACAGACAGACAGACAGACAGACAGACAGACAGACAGACTTTCCGCACTCGTTAAAATGTCAGTCGATACTGGAATGAATGTTGAAACATTGTAAACCTAAAAAAAAAAATAATAATAATATTAAAATTAAACATTCATACGACTTACTATCTGTGACAAGGACGCATAAGAAGTATAGCAACTAAATATTAATCCGCTTACCCATTGCTCCTCTTCGCACCTCGGCCTGTGAGTCGTCCTTTTCCTGAGTACTTGCACACAAGTTTTGCGTATGCATACTTCAGTTCGTCTGGAAAAGGCTGTTTTGAATTCTTGTTCGCAAGTTGAACAGCACGACTGTATTTGACCACGTACACCAAATCGTTCTTTCTGGAAAAGTCTGCCAGCCGTTCGGTAAGATCATTCCAACTTCTGAATGTTTTCCCCAACTGTCATTTGTGCCATTTCTCAGCGATTGATCAACGGTGTGGTTATTATGGATGTAGTAAGTGTCGAATTGTGAGAATGCACAGTTCTGTCCGCCAAGTGGTTTTAAACACTGCGCGTATTTGCACCAAGTAATAACGTGTCACATCAAAATAGTTCTTTACCTGTCAGATAGTTTAGCGCCAAAAACATGAACCAATGATAGCCCATGGATTAGTAAGTCATATGATGTTGGGGCGGGGCCAATGAACTAATGTCAACACAGTAAGTATCAACCAATGTTTGGCTCCGCCCCCACATCACGTGGACTGGGTGGCCGAGTGGTAACGCACTTGCGCTCGGAAGCGAGAGGTTGCGAGTTCGACCCTGGGTCAGGGCGTTAGCAATTTTCTCCCCCCTTTCCTAACCTAGGTGGTGGGTTCAAGTGCTAGTCTTTCGGATGAGACGAAAAACCGAGGTCCCTTCGTGTACACTACATTGGGGTGTGCACGTTAAAGATCCCACGATTGACAAAAGGGTCTTTCCTGGCAAAATTGTATAGGCATAGATAAAACAATGTCCACCAAAATACCCGTGTGACTTGGAATAATAGGCCGTGAAAAGTAGGATATGCGCCGAAATGGCTGCGATCTGCTGGTCGATGTGAATGCATGATGTATTGTGTAAAAAATTCCATCTCACACGGCATAAATAGATCCCTGCGCCTTGAGTCCGAGTCTGGAGATACGCGCGCGATAGAAGACTTCATATATATAATCACGTGACCCATAAACCCATCGCCTGTAATTAGATCATACTATTACCGCTTCAGTTCTCAGACATCCTGCTTGCTGGCGCGCGCGCAGAGAAAAAAATTCCCTCTTTATCTTCACTTCTGATGCTCATCCTATTGTTGTTGGCACTCGGGTTTGTTTGTTTGTTTGCTTAACGCCCAGCCGACCACGAAGGGCCATCCATATCAGGGCGGTGCTGCTTTTGACATATAACGTGCGCCACACACAAGACAGAAGTCGCAGCACAGGCTTCATGTCTCACCCAGTCACATTATTCTGACACCTGACCAACCAGTCCTAGCACTAGCCCCATAATGCCAGACGCCAGGCGGAGCAGCCACTAGATTGCCAATTTTAAAGTCTTAGGTATGACCCGGCCGGAGTTCGAACACACGACCTCCCGATCACGGGGCGGACGCCTTACCACGAGGATTGGGACTCGGGTAACAGGGAGCGAAGGGCAGTGCCCCACCTAGTGATCGAGTGCCACAACCCAGACTTTTCCCTTAATATATATATAGGTTTTAAACTCCTGCTTCCGGATTATACAAAACACATTAAAACATGTATTAAACAATGGCGACTGCACGTGAGAGGGAACAATAAAGAGACCAAAAAGCAATGTACTCACGTTAAAATGACGAACACGGAACGAATAACAGCGACGTATCGACCTAAGGGTCTTCTTCAGGCACAAAAACACAAAAATACACACACAAAAAAGAAGAAGAAAGACGATAGAACAAATGAAGAGAAGAATAACTGACAAAACAACTGCACTGCACAAACCAACAAATGACAAAGACTGTCTTTGTCATTTGTTGGTTTGTGCAGTGCAGTTGTTTTGTCAGTTATTCTTCTCTTCATTTGTTCTATCGTCTTTCTTCTTTTTTGTGTGTGTATTTTTGTGTTTTTGTGCCTGAAGAAGACCCTTAGGTCGAAACGTCGCTGTTATTCGTTCCGTGTTCGTCATTTTAACGTGAGTACATTGCTTTTTGGTCTCTACATTAAAACATGATTACATTAACGAGAGGATAGCTGTTTTCTCTCAATTTTACTTCCCTATAGGTCAGTATTACGTGTTTGCGCATGTTCTTTATATTTGTTCTTACAATGTTGTCACTTTTAAACCTTTTAACAGGTGGTCCCGAGTTTTATCATTTTTTAACGAAACTATAATTGAATTAAAGTCCATGTTTTTAATGGTCCTTCCCTTAGGAAGTCAACGTATATAAAGGAAATATTATTAATACTCCTCTTACAAGGACCTTAACATATATCTCTTATTGCCCCCCCCCCCTCCCGTACTCATGGAGAGTGGGTCCTGGGTCCTATCACGGTCGGGCTTGCTTGATCTTGCCCTTTTCTTTTCCTCCTCTATTTTTTTTTTTATCATATTACCCCAGTCCTGTCCGAGGCCAACAATCTATGCCTGTAGGACGTTAATATATCTTGTAAGTAACTGCGCTGGCTGCAAAATTCCTCAAACGGGAGGTGATTTTAGACAGGCAAGGCACTGGTTTTCCCTTGAGACATGAGAAAATGACTTCTTTTTTTTCATTTTTCTCTGATGGATTGGCTCGCTAATTAAGAATGATAACCACAATAATTTAGAAAAAGAACAGTTTAAACTCTGATGTCATCGTAACACCCAGGGACATGTCTATACTAGTTTTACCGCGCTGGCGTCAAACAACACTTTTCATCTCAAACTCCTTACGACCAGACAAAATATATTCATGTCCTATAGGCATGTATTGTTAGCCTTTTAAGAACATGATCTGGGTTATAGGGAAAAAAACACCGAACGAACGAAAATTAAGGGGCTTAAATTAAGGTCTAAATTGCCTATTATTGGTTTATACGATAGTTAAAATTTTTTTTACAAAATTTAAAAAAAAATCGGGAGCTGGTTAAAAACAGAAGGATGACGGGAGTGGGGGTGATAAGATATTTAAAAATATCTGTTAAGATTGGATAAAATTGAGTACTTTGTATCACCTTGGTATAAGTGGCCGTCCACATACGTAATCTGGGGGGATGGGACGATAAAATCGAGTGTTTATTTCATCCCAATGATGTTAAAAGTTATACAATCAGAGCCACATTTGGTTTACAAACAGTCAGACAGAGACTTAAAGTTTAGTGAAGAGCGGCTCTGCAGTTTCTGTCTTCTGCGTAGTGAAGAAAAACCGGCTTTGGAGGCAAACGCCTTTCCACCACGCCACAACCCTTACAACATTTTTGCGTGAAAACTGTCTGTCTGTCTGTCTGTCTGTCTGTCTGTCTGTCTGTCTCTCTCCCTCTCTCTCTCTCCCTTCCTTATGTGCTCCCTCTCTCTCCCTCCCTTCCTCCGTACCTCTCTCTCTCTCCCTCCCTCCTTTGCTCCCTCTCTCTCTCTCTCCATCCCTCTCTCCGTACCTCTCTCTCTCCCTCCCTTATGTGCTCCCTCTCTCTCCCTTCCTCCGTACCTCTCTCTCTCCCTCCCTCCTTTGCTCCCTCTCCCTCCCTCCTTCATTTGCTCCCTCTCTCTCTCCTTTCCTCCATACCTCTCTCTCTTCCTCCTTTGCTCCCTCTCTCCCCCTTCCTCCTTTGCTCCCTCTCTCTCTCTATCCCTCTCTTTCTCGGTACCTCTCTCTCTCCCTCCCTTCCTCCGTACCTCTCTATCTTCCTCCCTTCCTCCATACCTCTATCTCTCCCTCTCTTCCTCCGTACCTCTCTCTCTCCCTCCCTCCTTTGCCCCCTCTCTCTCCCCCCTCCTTTGCT